>NC_061484.1:26422957-26637473 GCF_022539355.2 Hippoglossus stenolepis
ACAAACCTTTCAACAGCTGCCAGAGAATAAATGTGATGAATTTATGCCTATTAAGAATGAAAGTGACGATAGCTGGCTAACACGTCTTGGCTGCGTTGCACTTTGATATACTGAGACAGCTGTTGCTGCAGAAACTTGCGTCTCTGCTACTTTTACGATGGATTTTCCTGACGGACTAAACACGGGCACAAAATCACGAGTCTTCCATCAACGTCTGGGATTTGCTGCCAGTGTTTTAAACTCCTGAGTTGAGGTAACCCTCACAATCAAACATGTTTATTCTGGAAATATCTTGACACTTGGCCAGTTTTCCACAGGAATGTGATAAGATACACAACTAACTAACACAAAAATGTTGGTTTTGGTTTCGTGGCTTTTCATTCTGCAGCTTGTCGGACGTTCCCTCTGGAGAAAAGACAGAACCTCATCTTATTCACGAGTGCAGCGTCCGTTGTAAACCTGCCTGTTTGGAATGACAACACCGGCAGACAGGCGCTTGATCGTCAAGTTGAACTTAGAGACTTTGGAGGCGGGGACAGTGGCTGATGATCCCTTCCTTCGATTGGTCCATTTGATTCCACTCCAGTCCATCGCATAGCTGATCATCTAACAGATTTAAAGACCAAATGAAACCATGGTGGCAGCTTTCTTTCTAAATCTGAAAAAGTGACCTGAGTGCAGTAATTGAGCCGCAGCAAATAAAGACTCAGTCTGAAGAACCTTGTAGCTGAGCTGCTGCACAAAGAGCCGTTCACCTGTTTATTCAAAGTCCAGTGAAGCTCGACTGTGTTCGTTGTTACATGATGAGATTCAGAGTCACACAGATCCATACGAGTCACAAGCCTTCCTTCGCTTTATCTTGATATGAATGTTCAATTTAACATTCTTCTCCTTTAACTTTTACACGTTCCTCTTCTCTCCTCCCCCTCTCAGGTTGTGACAACCATGTTGGTTTTGTGCCTGAGGCTGCTGCTGCTCCTCCCCCTGGTTTGCTGTGTCTCCTCCCCCTCTCGACCCCCGTCCAGACTCTGCAGACGGTGCTGCGACCACATCGAGCCGTCACCGGCCACCGGCCAGTACCAGGTGCCAGAGGTCCGCACGGTCATCAACATGACCATCCTCAAAGGTGACTAACTAACCGAGGGAATCAGCAGGTCATGAACCCCACCTCCTCCATGTTGCTTAGGAAGTTCTTATCACGCTGGCATTTGTTCAAGTAATAATTCTTCTGATAAATTTGGGTTTAATTATGATTATTTAATGCAATAAAAACATAACGATTGACAGCCGACACTGACTCGTGATTGGTTGCAGGGGTGCATGAGTGGCACCTTGATAATTACTGCACAGACTCTAAAGGGTGTCACCAGCACAAGATACAGTGAAAAGAAAAGGAGCTGCATCGTCCGTCTGTATGTACAGTCAACGAGAAGCCCGACTGCAGGTGTGCACGTCTGTGTGATTATTTATTTGTTTTTGTCTCAAGTTTGCATTGAAACCTCTGGGAAAAGAGAAAGAGGCAGATGAGCGTGACAAGGGATTAAATAGACAATGGTTTTCGACAGCTACACAGTCGGAGTGGGAGAGTTTTTGTGAGAACATGTGTTTTGAATTTCGGCGACGTCGCAGCCAGCTTCCATCTGATGAGTCATCGCTCTATTGATTAATCTGCTGGTTCTTTGATAAGTGAACATGCCAAGTCTGTCCTGACCCACCAGCAACCCCCGGAACCAGTCCAACTGCTGGACTGCAAACAAAAGAAATATCCTTCTGTTTCTCTCTCTCTCTCTCACTCACACACACACACACACACACACACACACACACACACACACACACACACACACACACACACACACACACACACACCAGATACTAGCACGTACATAGTTTGGGTTAATTAAGGCTTTGTTATACCACAGAGGAACAATGAAAGTTTCCAGCAAAAGAACTTGGGTCCAAGTTTTAATTTCTTGGACACAGTTGGTTTCCCAAAAATACTTTCCACTGAGCCACAAACTCACTGCACCAGGTCGTACAAAAAAATCAGACCAATGCATTTGAAGTCCTGGTTGAAGAAGGATTAACTCTCCAAAAACTTATCACATTACATCACATGTCATTGACTTCCACTTAGTGCATTCATTATTTATGAGGTGGCCATTCGGGGTTCAGCATCTTGCCCGAGGACACTTCGGCATGCAGATGGGGAAGACTGGAATCGAACCTCTGACCTTCTGGTATAAAAATACAGTAGTTTCCACTGTGGTATAAAAATAGTTTGTTGGCACAGTGTTGATGCAAACGAGATCCAGTTGAAGAAAGACACACGCTCCAAACTCCACCAGCAACTTTATTTATGATCCCTGAATGTTTGAGTGATTGTAGGAACCACGAAGTAACTTCTCTAAAAGTGGACACTTGAGTTTTAGTCTTGCAAAGACTGAGCGGGAGGAAGAAGAGACCTGCGGAGTCACCAAGCGGCCACGTGTGCTGCTGTTGTCTGACTTCAGGACGAAGGATCAGTTCCATATATGGCCGTGAGAGCAGAGGTGGCTGCTGAGCTGCTGTTTGTGGAAAGAGTCTCCTTTTAGGTTTTTGTGTGGGCAGACAGATCACTGTGTGTGTGTGTGTGTGTGTGTGTGTGTGTGTGTGTGTGTGTGTGTGTGTGGGGGGATCTGTTGGTTGACTCAGCCTGGGCTGCGCTCATGTCCTGCCTGAAGGGAACAAAGCTGCCTCCTAGAAACAGCAACAGAGATTTGACAAAAGATTCATATGTCATCCCTCAAATAAAATTGTCACTTCCAACAGTTTCAATAAGCTGCAAAGTTTCTCAGTTTATTGTCGAGGGAATGTTTTCATAGCTCTGAGGGATTTTTTTTTTTTTTTATACAGCTGCTTCATTGAGATATGAGGCTGAAGTTTAAGAAGTGTCACTTGAGTGGGTGGACGTTGGCTCAGTAATCATGTTGTCAGGTCATATATGAAATTTAAAACCCAGACGAGACAACGTGTTGAGCTGTTGTCAGGAAACATATTGTAAACAAGAGGCGAGCAAATAATAATTTCCACCAAATACTACCAAAATATCTCAGATACGAAAACTGCCATCTTGTCCCAAAGACATAATTTGGAGCGTTAACCTCTGATGTTTCTGTCTGCACCACTCATCTGCGTTTCCTCTTTTCTTCTCAGGGGACAAAGGAGACAGGGGAGATAAAGGTACACCTGGGAAACCCGGTCTGGAGGGCACCGCCGGCTACCGAGGACCCATGGGCTCTAAGGGCAGCAAGGGCCAGGCGGGTTCCCCCGGTGACGCCTGCAAGATCCCTCACTCCTCCTTCTCCGTGGGACGTCGAAAGGCCCTGCACAGCGTGGACTACTACCAGGCGCTGGTGTTCGACACCGTGTTCGTCAACCTGGACGAGCACTTCAACATGTTCAAGGGCAAGTTCTACTGCTACGTGCCGGGGATCTACTTGTTCAACATCAACATCCACACCTGGAACTTCAAGGAGACCTACCTGCACCTGATGCACAACGACAAGGAGCAGGTGATCCTGTACGCGCAGCCCAGCGAGAGGTCCATCATGCAGAGTCAGAGCGTGATGCTGAACCTGGCGCTGAACGACGAGGTGTGGGTACGACTCTACAAGCGGGAGCGGGAGAACGCCGTGTACAGCGACGACGTGGATGTTTACATCACCTTCAATGGATACCTGGTGGCGCCGAGCATCCAGTGAAAACGTGGGAATAACGAGCAGATTGGCAAAAAGCTCTGGGTCGGATTATTTACTCGTTGTTTTTTTTTTTTGGCCGTGGATTCTATTTTGTCCCAAGACAGAAGAACTTAACAGGACATTACAAGTTTGGTGCTTTTTTCCTCTCAGCCTGGAAAGGAACATACTTAAACATGGACTTCCCATAAAACATATTAGAATCAAAAGGAGCAATAATTAAGAGAAAAGGTAACGAAGCACACGATGAGGAAAGAATGTTGAATCACTTCCTTACAACTTCCTTACAGAAATACAATTTTGTTCAAAGCCCAACATTTTTCCTCCTTCTGTGCTGAGCTGCTTCTCCTCTTACATCAGGGACTTTGTGTAAAGTTCTTTCACTTGTCAGGAATCATAAATCTGTGCAATCGTTTTTATATTTGTGCTAAGATGAGCAGTGAGATTGAAATGTGTTTGCAGAGGCTGCTGTCGTACATGCAGCACGTTTCCTTGGTGCCTTTCAGAAGAACAATTTAAAGGGTCAGTTCACTCCTCCTCACTTATCCTGACAGAGTGTGGCCAAGCAAATAGTTTAAATTGATGTTATATAATAATTTATCCACTGCAGGAGATTTTAAAAACGTTCCCTCACAGGCCCACGACCTCAGAGGCTTGTAAATGAGCTAATTGGATGGAATATGGTGTCGGATCAAGTTGAATTATTTCTATAAATTAGTATTTGAAACATATAAGACATTAATGTGGTTTCAATGACTTTAAATTTCTCCCTATGATATTTCTATTAAGTCTTATGTCGCCCTTGAGTGTCTTTAGCATCAGATGCAACGTTTACCTCTAGAACCTGTTCGTTGTCATGATGTTCTCGTTCGTCCTCCACGAGCAGAAGGTGATTTGTTATTTTTACCAGGGGGGTGGTCCCGGTGGTCTCGATGCCTGTAAACTCACAATCAATGGTATCTGCTGAGTTTGTGCTGAATCCTTCCTGCCTGATGAAGACAGTAAAATCTTTATGGATGGCCACCAACCACCAACCCATTGATTAGTGTTGGGTACTTAAGGTCACAGACCAAATTACGTTAGAACAACAGAGCATCGATTCAGGTTAAACTGATCAGGAAGAGAGCAAGTTAGATCATCCGGGTGAGAGACGGAGTCGACTCTATGAAGAGCGTTAACACGAGCAACGCTACATTTCTGTAATTGGAGGAAATGTGTGTTTACGCTTTTCAAAAATGGAACCGCACAAAGAAAGTGAAAAAAGAAAACTGGATCCGTCCTTTGGTCCAGATCCGTCTCAACGATGCTGATCCTGAATCTCAGACAAAATCCCCGATGTATGAAACTAAAAAACTAATTTGACATTGAGACCGTTTCGAAAGTTGCCTTAAAATAATTTGGTGCCATTTTTTGAACTGACCCTTTAAACATGAACATTTCCTAACATATCAAAAAATAATAAAAACAACTGTGGTGCTTTATTATCAGATGCAGAAATGCATTATGGTTCTTGATGATGAAATGTCATGTATTGTCACAGACGTCAAACTGCAGAGCAGTGTATGTAAATAGTTGTATGATAGCTCATGTCTGTGCGAACACTTAATGCTGTTGGGGCTGGACTGTGTGTGTTTGTGTTTTTATTTCTCCTTCACAGAGTCTTTGCTCTGCATCACTCAACATCCTCAAGACACTTGATTAGAAGAAATTAAAGGTTTTCATCATTTTTCAAAGAACCAGGAGCCTGTTTCTGCCAATCACACGTCACACAGCACACGGTCACTGTCATTACTCCTTTCCTGACGCCACAGTGCAGGAGTTGGCTCACCATTGAGCCGGGAAATGTTTTTTTGTGATTTAACCTTTAAAAACTGGCCAATAAACAAACAAACTGGAAGAAAGAGAGAAGCATCCGTCAGTGGCCGAGCCTCCGCAGCGAGCCAGCTCCATCTGCTCGGCCACATCTCTCCCATTAGCTGTAATACCGTCCTCGGGGAGTTTGTGCTGGAGGGAAAGCAGACTGCAGTGTTATAAATACTTTAAGCTCTGAGTGGAGATCTGAGAAGCTCTGCAGGGAAACAAGGCAGGACAGAACTCAACAGCTTCCTGGATCATCAGCTCAGACCAGGGGGGGTGTTCCAACATGCACAGTAGGAGAGATGTTAGTTCAGATGAGAACTGATTCAGTTCACTTCATCATATATGTACAAGTCGGTCAAAGGAAATGATTCTTTTTGGTTTGGTCTAGTTCAGGTTGGTCTGACTTAGTTCTGTCATTTGAACAGAACATTTAAACATTGGTTTGAAAAGTAGAATAACAGTAGAGAGAATACTTCAGCAAGGCCCAACAGTTTTCAGCAAGATCCATGAATTATTCCCTGAGAAAAGAGGGAAATGTTAAATGTTCCATGATTTCCTGACACATACTACATCCTTTAACCGAGTTTTATCTTATTTTTGTGTAATCTTGATCGCAAAGAAACAAACAGAGGTGAAAACATAACCTCCTTTGAGCTAAAGATGCTTTATGATCAAAGTTTCCAGCTCCAAACACTTTACACAAACTGTATTCACGCTCACTTTGTTGCCCATTAAAAATAACTGCACACACTTACCCTCCCAGTCAGTTGCAACAATCAGCTCATTTAACTCCACTTTTACAGGAACGATGAAAGCCAGCGGACGGATGAGGCAGTTTCACTGTAAAATCCACCTCTAATTATCCCCGCTGAGCGTTAAACACTGTTAAACACAACCAAAACCAACAGACTGACGGTTTAACACTGTTCAACGCTGACTAACAAAGAGACGGGAGAATAAAGTCGTGGGCTCTGACTCGGTGCTCATTAATGTATATATGTAAATTCTTTAGTTTTTCAGAGGTTGCAGAGTTGACAGATTTGCATTATCGCTCAAAGTTTTCATCACTTTCTACAATGAACGTCAAAAAAAGCTATTTTCTTCACGACTCTTTTTTAAAACATGAAAAATCTCTGGATGAGACTTTTGTCGTCAGTGTGTCCCAAGAAGAAAACAACAATCGGATAATATGTGTGTTGCAGTGACAGTTTCCAAACACTGAGAACAGTGAATCTGAGAACACTCAGGGGTCCTGACCCCCCCGACGGTGCAGAAACACAGGTGGTCCCTTCTCTTCCTCCCACCTTCGCCTGTGAGCAGTCCTGATGATGGATGTCTGACAGGTTGAAGCTGGAGGCTTCAGCTGCAGCTTGAACTCCTCACCGCTGCATTGTCTACATACTGTGGCTTCTATTAGTTAAGGCTAAGTATGTGGGGGTCACTCACGGATACAATTACACCAAATCACAGTCTGCACACATGTTTGCAACAGCTGAAAAAGAATTGGAAGATACAAAAAATGCACGATATTTCTCATCAGTTTTTCACGTCTCCGAGACAAAACGTAAAAATCAGACCCTCTAATAGTTAGAACACAAATTCTCTGACACATAACATTACGTTTCATTATGAGCAGATAAAAACAGGAACAGTCAGAAAGACGAGTTGTGATGATGTCATTACGTTTGTGTCTCAAAACCGAAAGAAAGTACAATGTTCAAATAACTTTAATGCAGTATTTTGGACGTTTCTATATTTAGAAATAATTTATTATGTTTTATGTGTTTATTTATCAAAATGTATTTTACACAATTTCAGTACTTTTATCATTTATCAATGTTTATTGACTCATAAAACCTTTTAGCTTAGGCTGCACAAAGATTAGTGATGTGAAGATACTCAGAGAAATGACACCACAAGAAGTAAAACTACAGATGTAGACACTGGCGGATCATTTTCTACTGTAGAGGTCACAGGTCGTGCATTTGTCTTCTTCTTGAACGTGGTTTCTCACGGAACTACAGCCCGACTCTCTCTCTACTCACAGACCTGCAGGAGAAGGCTGGAGACTAGACCTGGTTAACAAGAGCCACCTGTTGAACGGAGGAGGTGCAAGTGGAAAACAGAGCAGGAGACGTTAAAGAGGAAAAGCAGCAGAAAGTCTGATCTTTTCTAATGAACCAAAACTAACATCTTAATACCGATAGTCTGTAAAAACCACGGATGGGCTGGGGGTCAGAAGATTTACAGTTGAGCAGATAGAGACAGTATCAGCGCAGCTTCGTGAGGCCTCCTGCATTCCAGCTCCGCACTTATGTAACTGATGCAGAGGGGAAATTGGAGGGCGGGGCCGGCGTGGCAGGGGAGGGTAATGATGACTGGATGTTATGAGCCTATGAAGACAGTTTAAAGGCTGTTTAATTTAGGTTGGGGGTTGAAGGCCGAGCCTCGAGGCTGACAGTTGTTCTCAGGGTTCGACTAAACCGAAACCTTTTTTCTCGCAGATTAGAAACAGGAAGCGGCGCCGAGTTCTGAGGTGGCGCTCGCCTAATTACATCCACATGACCCCTGACCGCGCTCATCAGAGGTAGACGGCGCTGAGGGGGAGAAGAAAGAGAAGGTCAACAGGTAAGAGCCCACGAGGGAAGTTTATGGAAAGAAAGAAAAGTGGAGGTTATATAAAAATGTGCTCGACAGATGGAGAAAATCCACAAAGATATGAATCTGTAAAATCGACAGTTTCTAGATCTACACTCAAGCAGTGCTGCATAAACAGAGACGACGGGACGGCACGAGAGAGAGAGAGAGAGAGAGAGAGGGAGAGAGAGAGGGAGAGAGAGAGAGAGAGAGAGAGAGAGAGAGAGAGAGAGAGAGAGAGAGAGAGAGAGAGAGAGAGAGAGACAGAGAGAGAGAGAGAGAGAGAGAAGAGAGAGAGAGAGAGAGAGAGAGAGAGAGAGAGCCAACAAACCTTTATATAACCTCCAATGTAAGCAACAGCATTTCTACAGCTGCAGAGTGTGTGTGTGTGTGTGTGTGTGTGTGTGTGTGTGTGTGTGTGTGTGTGTGTGTGTGTGTGTGTGTGTGTGTGTGTGTGTGTTAGCTAATGGAGACACACTCAGGTCATGTATGTCGGCCTCACATTGCAGTTGTTTTTTGCTTTTTCTCACTGATTGTTTCTTGGCTCGTTGGTGAACACAGGGTTAGTCGGAGACGGAAAAAGACGCAGCGTGCACCAAAAAAAAAGTTGCATGAGTTTTTAAAGGATTCGTGCAATATGTTAAAAATGTTGGATCGGTCCGAGAATTGAAGTCACATTTGTATTTATGTGATTTGTCGAGAATTTTACAATTAGAGGCTCTTTCTCAGATGCAGGTGACATTATCGTTTACCCTTGATAAGACTTAACAGCTTCTTTTATCCGTCGAGCAGCCGTCACACATGCACCGAGCTCCAGAGGCTCTCAGCGGGTTCTCCGACTTCCTCCCGCTGGCCCCCTGGTACGAAGCCTGCAGACTCCCTGGAGGAGCTGATGTGAGAGCACGGCAGGAGATCCTCTGCAGGATTGACTGAGTGAGTGAGTGTTGATGACATTTCTGACAGCAACAGACGAAAAAAATAAATAAGGAATAGAAAAGAAATCAAATGTATCTGGATGAAAGAGATGGAAAAGTGAGTTTGTGGTGATGAGAGCTGATGCTGGTGTCGATGTGCTGTAAACAAAAACACAGGTTCTCCACAGAGTCCTGTCTGTGAATGTGAACGTTAGCTATCGGCTCCTCAAGGCGGGAAATGTGCTTTGTGAGGTCACACTGACCCTGACCTTGACCTTTGACCTTTGATCACCAAAATCAAATCAGTTCATCCTTGAGTCCAACTGAATATTTGTACCAAATTTGATGAAATTCGGTCGAAGCATTCTTGAGACATCGTTCTCATGGGGACGGATGAACAACCTGAAAACACACAGGTTGACTTTGTCAATTGAAATCATAATTATGACTTGAATTAAAATCACTGTAAATGAAATGAAACCATCACAGAACAAAACATATTTCAACTCCCTCTCTGTCCTTTTCTCACACTTATACCAAAGTGTCTCCATTTGTCCGTCATCGCTCACTCCTCCGTGTTTCCCCTGTAAAAGCTTCACTCCCTAATAATTGGCTGAAGGGCTCAGGAGAGCACTGCTGCCGGGGGGGGGGGGTGTACATGGCACAGGCAGACACCGCTCCTCGCTCTGCTGGCTTCACTTCATCTCATCCACGAAGATCACGAGTCGAGCAGAGACGAGCGGATTCAGGTGGAATATGGTCCCGAAGGACAGAAATCTGGAATCTGCTCACACTCAACAACCGACAGGTCGATTTGTCTGCATCAGTCAGTCAAAGATTCTCTGTTGATGAGTCAAAGAGTTGAGTTTAACTTCTTGAGTTCTCTAAAACAGTCAGAAGCCGTATAACACGTCACTTTGGTAGCTACGTTAGCTACGTTAGCTACGTTAGCTACGTGAGCAGAACGCGAACACAACATGTTCTCACACTTCACTCTCCTCCCTCTGTTAGTCCCGCCCCCTTAACCAATCATATTGTGAGAAAGGTAAGGACTCTCTGAATGGACCAATCAGATAAATGGAACACCTGCAGTTCGTTAGTCGGTCTCACCTCCTGTTGAAGGATGTTTTCAACCAAACTATAGAAAAGTACGTTCTTAAAGTAACGTAAAATACCTGTTTACAGTGACGTAACGTTCAGTGTGGCAATGATAAGACGTCTACAGCTATATATATACATTTTATTTCTTTATTTTTAGGGCTTTTATACTATGTATAACTTCACCCCAGAGATAAACTATACATAGTATACAAGCCCAAAGGTTTTTATACTGTTTATATCTTAACCATGGGGCTTTTATACTGTGTACAGTTTAAAATACACATGTGAATAGTGAAGCAGAGAAGATCAAAGGTTCTGGAGATAGATATATATATATACGTTCCACTTAAAGACAAACAGAGATTTCTGGAAATATTCGATTCTAACGAGGCTCTTTGTTTATTCTCTTCTCCAGAAGAACGTCTCAGAGGCCAGAGAATGAAAAAGCCTCTGAAACAATAGCAACATTTTGGGGTAATAATAAAGCTGGAAGATATTATTTTAAAGCCTGAGCAAACTTGTCCAACGAGCCGATTAGTAACCGGATCCCAAACCGGCTGCCAGCGGCATCGAGCAGCATCAGCTCCTGACAGACGAGAGGCTCCAGGAACTAAGTCCACCACATGTTCTGGTCTGTCCTGATTACTTGTGAGTATTTGTGAAAAGTAACAATGATAAAGATACAGACTGGATATAAGAATAGCCCTGACACCTGTATTCTCTCAATTGACCAGCAGAGGGTGACTCCACTGGTTACAATACAGTAGATTTTGTAGAAGTCTATGAGGAAATGACTTGATTTATAACGTCAGTAAACATTTTCCTGAGAAGTTTACGCTCAGTGCTCCTGAATATTATAATGTCCTGGTTTACCTGCGTCTGTTCAGCAACACTGCACAGTCACTACATCTGGACAGTAGAAACCAGGCCAGGGTTCTGTGCAGGATGTCTCCGGGGGGCAGAGGAACCTCCAGAAAAACAACAAGCACCCTCTCACTTTGACTTATCTTCCTATCAGAGGATGATTTAGTTGTTTCTGAGCCAGAGAATGCAGCTGACAGGGCGAATCCTCCAGGAGACGGAGGAGACGTCTCCTCTGATCCCGGATCTGCCCCGATGCTTCTCTCTGGGCTGCAGAACAAAACGCAGACGCCTGAACACTCGCCCCGAGTCACAGCTCGTATCTGCTGCCTGCAGGGTGTCGGTGCGGAGCTGAGAGAGCGTGAGCTGAGGAAAACATCTGTACGTGTGTGTGTGTGCTGCAGAGTGTGTACGGGTCCTGGGAGGATATCTATGCTTCAACAAATTAGGAGTCTGGTTTGACACAGAAAACAATCGGGCACAGTACGGTGCTGTTTTTATTTACATCATCCAACTGTGTTCTTAATCTTACAGCCTGTCAAGTGAAAGTCCCACTGGAAATCACCTGAACTCATTCCAGTGGCTGCTCTGTATCCCGAGCTGCCACCGCCACACCAGCCTGCCCAGTGACCTGCTGCCGGCCTCCATCTAGTTATTTAGTTTTGGTTGCAAATGACAGAGTCTGAGTTCTGCTGAACACCCCCCCCCCGTGATTTCCTGAGGAGCAGTGAGACCCGAGAAGCTGCTTCTGGACTCAAGAGTCTGCAAACACACATTGAAGTGTTGAAACATGAGCTAAAATATCCCAGATAGGAACACAGAAAGGGCAGAAACATTAACACTTAAACATCAGTGTGATAAAAACAACTTAAAATGACAACTTGGTCCATGTCCCGTCCACTAACAGGGAGGAGACGGGGTTAACGTCTGCAGCCAGCGACCCGTTGGTGGTGGAGACGCTTTGGCTTCACTTTCTGCGGTGCCCTCGTGTCGTCCATGTTTATTTTTACGGCCTGTGGTCGGGGACACATTCTGGGTTCGGCCTCTTATCCACCGATTCCTGGAGATTCTGCCTCGGACAGACTCAAGCGTCAGTTAAGAACAAATCTGTGTCTCGTGTTCCGCGGTTGACAGAAATGATTAAAAACCAACCTGTGGCCGTCATGACTATTCACCGCACAGTTTATGACCATCTGCTGAGGCGTCAGTGGGATATGAACTATTCTTAGCGCGCTCCACTAATGGGACATGAACACAACCAGTCTCCTGCATTAGAATACAGTTGTCATGGTTTTTCCCGCTGCTCTAATATTCACATCTGTTTTTGCCAGTGTGCATATTCACGCGTCGCTGCAGCTGCATGTATATTTCATGTGCGTACAGTGCACGCGGCTGTTTGCCTTTTCCTCGACGTGTCCTCGGATATTTAAAGAGCTTTTTTGTCCGTGACTCATTGTCTCAGCTTCAGAAAAACAAGAGCAGGACATTCCTTGGTGTGTGGAGCTCGCGGCTGCGACACCTTGGTTCCTCCGCGGCTCCTCTGGCACCTGAACCGGAGAATCGGACGCAGCAGCTGGATCCTCACAGCTGGACGTGGTGTGGCGGTGGAAAGACGCTGTGGTTGTATTTTGTAGATATGTGTGTTTTAGTTTTTCACCCTGTACTTGTTGTATTGTGGTTCATGTCCACACACCCTGTAGTTACGGTGACTCCTCATGGTTTCAGCCCAGTTACAGTCCCAGTGCACATGTGCTCCTGGAGTTTAACAGTCACCTTGAGTCAATTTATTACATGTTCACTGTGGTGGTTGAAAGAGAAGCTGGATTACAACTGGGAAACATTTGGCAGCTGCACCGGGTTCATTAAATATTAGTATAGAGTAAAACATGGTGAGGAAATTTGTACAATCAAGGAATAAAGGAAGAGTTAGATCGGAAGTTTGATCAATATATGTTTTACAAATTTGAATCTTTGACAAGCAGCTGTTTAGTTTAGTGTAAGAAAAACCTTCAAGGCTCACTAATTAGAATGTCACGTTTTATTAGGTTGACTTCAAGACTTGACTTTGTCCAACGCAAAAACAAACCAACTCCTGCAGCTCCATGTTTAAAAGACAGATGTGAGAGTGTGACATGCATCGTCTCACTCTCATCAACAAGTCTAAACACGTCAAACAATCACTTTAACTACAGCAACATAGCTTCTGCTTTATTCTTTTAACTCGTGGACGTATCGTCAAAGTCGTTGTCATTTCGTCTCGAGGTTTTTCACTGCGTCCGTTTCTTTGCTTCATTGTCAGCACTGTGGGGAGGATCCGGATCATTTTCACCATTTTCCCTGCCGAGAATAATCATGAATCTTGATGACAAAGATCCGGCTCATTTAGAGGAGCGGTGTCTCGGAGCGTGCAGCTTGATTGATTGTCAGGAGGCCTGAGTGAAGACCTGGATAAAAGGGCAGATCCAGGATTTTTTTGTGAGATACGTTTAGTTTTTTGGTCATTTCTCATCAATTTCTCAGAGATTTTCATGGATCTTGATGGAGGTTTACAGCAATGATATTTATCCAAATAAAATCCTGTATCAATAGTGAATTTAAATGTGGTTTTATAACTCTTATGTGTTGGTTGAGGTTTGTGCTCTACTGAGTTTCTTTCCAGCTTTAGTTTTCCTCACTTTGTTCACACACCTACTTTAAGTTATGTTTTATCAAATGAGCTCAAATTACCCGACACACTTTGGGTGCAATTACTTTTTTCCAACAAAGGAAAGAGGTCGATTTTTAAAGGAACTTCAGGATAGCAGGGAACTCAGAAGCACCAGAAGGTTAAACCGAGGCCTAACTACACACATTTACCCAGCATTCCTCTAACTGGTTAACGTGGTTACGATTTAAAAGTCCTGAACTAAAGCTGCTGAAACACAACCAAGCTTCAGATCAAACCTTTGAGTTCCAGATCCAAGCTGCTGCTTCGCGAGTGAGAACATTATTCAGTGTGAAACCCGTCTCTGTGCATCAGGAGCGTGTGAACGTCGTCAGTTCAAAGTCGATCTGGATCAACGTGACGCTGAGTGATGCGTCCTAATGAGCTGGGATCCTGTGCGCTGCAGTGCTGCCCTCTAGTGAGGTGATGAGTGGATGATGCAAACCACCGCAATCAAGTAACATCTGCACACATCAGCTGAAACAGGAACACACACACACACACACACACACACACACAGGGGGGGGATAAAATTTTAAAATTAATTTATTATATGTCTTTGTCATAGAACTCATTACTTTTTGTTCCTGGTTAACATATACAGCCATTCATATAGAGAACACATTTTTTTTATTCATCATTTTCAATTAACTTAGAAATTTACACTCTTCTTTGTGACTGAACAGGAGAAAAATATCCTTTTTTCAAAAGTATCTTTTCTCATTTATACGTGTTTTTTTCCCCTGAGGAAAGGCCTTCCTCCTCTCCTCCTCCTCCTCCTCCTCCTCCTCCTCCTCCTCCTCCTCCTCCTCCTCCTCTGCTCTCTCTCTCTTCCATTTGGATGAACAGATGTGGAGGTAAGGGAACACCTGAACACACTGGCACAATGATGAACACGAGCAAAGGGCTGACGTGTACTGGGAGCTGAGCCACTGAACAACACACCCCATCGCTTCCTTCTCTCTCTCACTCACACACACACACACAAACACACACACACACACACACTCTCTCTCACGCTGTTACACAATGACCCAACAAAACCATTTCAAAACCAAACACAAAATAATCAACAAACCCAGAAAACAACCCCAAACAATGATATAAAAAATAAAAAATTATGTGGCCATATACAATCATTATCAGTGCAGGGGGGACAGAGGGAGGCAGGGCACACAGGTTGTGTTAATGTTCGCTGCCACAACACGTCGTGTGTTACGCTCATATGAAGCCATTGTGTCAGTAAGTAAAAGGAACAAGTGTAATTTCCTTCCTTTGTCCTTCGCTGACAGCTCTTACACACAAAGGCTTCCTCTTTACGGGCTACACCAGAACGTGGCTACTCAGGTAGGAGTGTGAGTGTGTGTGTGTGTCTGTGTGTCTGTGTGTTGGGCCTTTGTCTCAACAACAACGGACCACTTTCTCATAAACTCTCATTTAGGTCAATAAGTGCTGCAACCTGCAAAACGTCCAAACCCTCGACGTCCCCTCACAGTGTGAAACCCGAAACTACTTCTTTTTGTTTTTAAACACAACAAAGTGTATAGAGAGTAAAGAGAGGGCTTTTACATCTGGCAACCCAGTGGGAGGGTGCAGGGGATTAGATGGCTACGGACCTGGCAACCGGCCCTGCTGCTTAATTGGCTGCAGACAGCACTCCGCCCCCGGGGACATGAGGCCGGGTGGCAGCACCATGTCTGCTGCCAGTCATCTGTTGGTGAGTGTGTGTGTGTGTGTGTGTGTGTGTGTGTGAGTGAGCAACATGGCGTCCTGTGTCTGTTAGTCATTTGTCCTTTTTTCAAGGACTAGACAGACGTTAGGTGGAGGAGCTGTTTGCTATGTGCGATATGTGAGAGGATAAGCAGGGCGCCTCCTAGTGGTCGCTGTGTGACGACTGGCCAGTGTGTGTGTGTGTGTGTGTGTGTGTGTGTGTGGACCAGGCTTCACTAAGCAGCAGCAGCTTGTCAGAGTCAAATCACACGAGGTTTCAGTCTCAACCACCTGTTTCTGCAACGCAGAAGAGAAACACGTGAAAGTGAAACGTCTTCGAACATGAATCTTTAAGTCTGTTGGTTTTTTTCTCTTATAGTTTTATTCAGTTTCACGATCGAGAATCATTCGGATCTTTCATTTTTTGTAGTGTCATGATAGTTCACCGGTCTCTGACGCTGCTCAGCGAAGCCGTCCCACCACCACAAACAGTGCCTGAAACAATTATGATGAAACCCGGCGTCAATAAGCATGAAAAAATATAATTAATCCGAAAACCCTGCTTAAGAAACATGCATCGTCTGACAAGCAAACACTTCCATCTCCTGTCGAAATCAAAAATACACAAAAACATCATACATCCCCCACGTGTATATATATATATAATTATCTATGCATAAAACAAAAATACAAAGAAAACCACATCCCCCCCGATAAGGTGCAATTCATAGTTTTACAGGCAGAAGAACTTTCTGCTTTTCAGCATGCAACTCAAATTTCTTCCCAAAAGTAAAGAAAAAGAATCAGCTTTTTCTTTTTTTGTAATGTTTTTTTGTTTTTGTTTTGACATCTTTGTCGATTTGGAGGAAAAAAACAAAACAGAGAGGACGTTTTGTAGTGAATACAAAATAAAAGCATGAAACCAGCACCGGTTTGTTGTGTGACAGACACACAACATTAAACAAAAGATGAGGACAGAAATGGCATTCTCTCTCTCTCTCTCTCTCTCTCTCTCTTCCTCCCTCCCTCTCTCTCTCTCTCTCTCTCTCTCGGGTTGGCCCAAACCGGTTCTCAGTGGCCCGAGCGACGACAAAAATGTTTTTTGGTCACACAATGGCGAGCCTTCATAGCCATCGCATAACAGCGAGGCCACAGACAGAGCAGCTACAGTGTCCGACTGTTTAACACGACCACAATCACACCACAGTTAAAAACAACAACACAGAGGCTGTACTGTGTGTGTGTGTGTGTGTGGGTGGGTGTGGGTGTTACGTAGTGTGCACCTATGTTTGTGAATGTGTGCGTTTGTAGTTATCTGCCATGTGGGAACTGAGGGAAATCAGTTATGAGTAAAAAAAAAAGAAAAAAAAAGGAGTTTATGTGACGGTGGTAAGGTCACGGGGGTGATGTCATCAACACAACAAACGAGTCACAGAGCGTAAACAAGGCGGACGCACTGCGGTCGGGAGTCGCCTTTACCGGCATCGAGGGAGGTAAGAGACCTGTGAGGTGGAGTCTCCTGTGGCAGTGGGCTGAGACAGTGCTTATGAGCTTACACACACACAGACACACACACACACACACAGGTCGCCTTAAAAAGACATTAAATATCAAGCTGCCAAGTGGATAAAGTTACAAAAAAAAGTACAAAACAAAGTTAAACAGAAAACCAGAGACGCTCATCGCTCCTCCCTCCGTTCCTCAGACTTCCACCGAACAATATTCAAACTGTGAAAGTGAAAAAACCCCAGAAGAAAAAGACACGTCGATTGACTTCACATAAAAAAGCATAAGTGCAAAAACAAAGGGAAAAAATAGAAGCGGCAGAGAGAGAAACGTGGGGGAGTCTGTGATTATAAGTAGCAGTCGCTCCCTCGTTCCGTCTCTGTTTCTGATTGCAGGGAATTCGAACCCCCTCTGGAGGCTCGCCCTCCTTCCCTCGCCCCCTTCACTCCTCCTCCTCCTCCTCCTCCTCCTCCTCCTCCTCCTCCCTTCCTCTGCCTCTGTCTCGTTTCAGGCCGGCTGCCGCTCAGGGGCGTCGAGTTTCTGAGAACTGCAGGTAAAGGCTGAAGTTACAAAGTCACACACGAAGACACGAAAAAGGAATTGAAACACACCAAATGGCAAAGAGCGTGTGCGGCGGCCGGAGCATTAAGACCCGGATGTGACGCTGAACATCTGATTCCAACAACTGTCACCTCCACCAACAACGTTACGTTCTCACCCCCGAGCAGATTTCCACGAGACTGATTGGTTATTTTCGACTGTGACATATTTGTTTTTATCAGTATTTAGTCTTAACTTTTGTGTGTTTGCATGAATTATCTGCATTCGCTCTCCCACTCGCCCTGAGGGACGAATGAAGTATTTTAATCATGGGAATAAATCATGTGGGTCTATAACTGTGATTAATTTAGTACGGGTCAGAATAACAATCCAGATAAAACTATTTTTGAGTCAATTTCACAGTACATTTCAAAAGTAGAAAATACCCTAAAATCTTCCTTATTACACATACACACTGTGAAGCTGAGCGGAGCATCTTCAAAAGTTCAAGATGGATAATCTCTAATATCCAGATCTGCGAGGAGAGTTCACTATGAGTCTAAAATGATCAATGACTGTTTGTTGTAGTGTTGATTCCAAACACGAACATCTGAGTTGTGGTTATTTCACAAAAGAGCTTTAGTGTTTTTTTCTCCACCAGAGGAAGGTGGCGTCTCGTTCTTCTGTGCAACAATAAAGATTTGGCAGTTGTTGAATCAGAGTTAGTTCACAGTCGGTGGGTTGTGGTGCCGCCCACACACAGTCCCACAGCACAGGAATAAAAGTGTCTGAGCTTTTAGAAAGGGTAAAAGTTTGACATTCTGGAAAGTTTATTCTCTCGCTGAGAATTAGATTAGAAGATTCATACCACTCACGACGCTGCTGCCAAGAACTTAGCTTCGCTCAGACTGGAACAATAAGTCGTCCGAACACAAGAGAATCTACCTCACAGCTCCCCTGAAGCTGAATAATCAAAATGTTCGGTCTCTGTTTTATATATGAACAAAAACAAAAGTGTAGAAACCACTAATTTGTCATTTCTCAGGGACGTGTATATGTCCTGGACTGTTTCCTGATCGGTACCATAGACTGTAAATAAAGATATGACGACATGACAGCTCCTCAAAAGGGAAGCCACAACATCTCCATCGCCCCCTGGTGGCTGGTTGGAGTACACGTCATTAACCTGGTCTCCTCCATGTTAGGATGTGGGACAGGGACAAAACTAAAAACCTGGTTTCTGGTAAGTGAGATATTTTGGCTTGATTTTTGGACAGAGGGAGGAAATGGAGATGCGTCGTCCATCTGTATTTAGAGTCATTGATCAGTTCCTTCCTTCTGAAATGCTGAACTGTTCCTTTAAAGTCCTAAAAAGCCTGAGGATATATATTTTATTATGATTGTTGCTTGTTCTGTCATGAATATTTAATGTTACAGAGAAACACTGGCTTCAGATTTTAAATTAAAACGAGACCTTGCTCAAATCACAACAATCAGCCACCTCACGGGAAACGCACAAATTAATAGAGACACATTGGACGCTCGACCCCTCCCTCCGGCTCCTGATGGCGTTGGATCTGCAGCCAGGTGTCGTCCTGTCTGCCCGCCCGACTTTTAGCACATGTATGTGTCGCTGTGTCCATCTGTCGCTGCGGCGCAACACCGACTTTCATCTTTTTTGATCTGCGCTGTCACGACATATGGACGCCTGGACCAGACTCGTCCCACATCCACCCCGGAGCCAACAATCTGTCCTCGAACACAGTCAGACGTGTTGTGACTCCTGATGTACAAACACATACGCTCACACAAACACACAAACACACACACACCTCCTTGATCTGCCGTTACAAACACGCACTCATCAGACAAAACGTGAAACATGTTAACAGACGAGGAATCGTGATTACAAATGTTTCCGTTATTTCAGATTCAAAGTATTTTCCAATGCGACTGTTCCACGAGTTGGTTTCTTTTCTGAGCAGAACTGAACTGCACCCAACTCGTTAAAAAGACCCATAAACAGAAGGAAGGTTTTAATTCTCACTGGAAGAATCCAACATTTTCAGATCTTCAGTTGAGCTTCCAACACTTTTCAATGTTCGAAAAGAGTCGGTTCAACCAATGTTAGGGAACAACAGGTGCAAACCACAGGATCGTCAGCATATATAGAGCGTGCGGCCGTCACAGAATTGCAGGGATTGAAACTTTACACTACTTTTTAGGGTCTTTCAGGTTCGGAGCTCACCTGGAGTCACCTGAGGAAAATAAAGAATCACTCTGCCCAAGTTTCCTCCAATGTTTCTGCCTCGATTACAATAAAATCTACAGAATGTGAGTGGAATTCTGTTTGTTAACTCGAAGCAGCACTAATTACACAACTATAAACTTGTTACAGCCGAGGGAACAGGGAGAATGTTTCTTTATAGGGTCAAATGAGCCTTTTAATACAACTGGAAAGTATCTAAAAAGGAGGTTAAAGCTCTTGTTTTGGTGAAACTTGTGGTCAGCGACACCAATTTTTTCCCAATCAGCGGTGACACGTCATTGCAGCTGTCGCAGTTAATGTGATTGTGGAATGTGGATGATTTCCGTGAGTTAAACGTAGAGAATCAACTTGTTTACAGCAGAGAGAACAGCAGCTTTCTGCTCCTGCAGAACTGAGAAGTGACCCCAGCAGAACGACTCTTTTTCCTGCCACCCTCCTCTCCTTGATTTCCTGCCTGCTGCTAATGTTTCTTGGAAAAGATCAATTGGTGGAAGCCACGGGGCTGGGGGGGGCGGGGGCGAAGGCACGTAGACGAGCAGCCAGTCAGCTGCTCCGTAAGCACAACAGATGGGGGGGCAACACAGCCCTGCAGAAACACATCTGTACACAAGACACACACATGTGCGGAATGCTTCACATGTCAGACACAATGTGTGTGTGTGTGTGTGTGTGCTGAAAGGACGAGTGGACCAACGATGCTGATCATTTCAGCCTGATGTTTAACTCTGTATCTTTGAATGAGTCTAGTTTTGTGATAGAATAAATGATCATCAGTGATTTTACACGTGAAGATTAGTTTGAAAACTGTTGTTGAATTCCCTCTGAGGCAAGATGCTGCTGAGCTGCATGGTGGGAAATGGAGAATCCAGTTCATGTGCAGCAGTGACCCTAAACAACAGATACATTTTTGAACCTGCTGTTGAAGTCCAGCAGTGAAGTGGATCCTGATAATGGCCTAAATCTACTGTGGCAGAAAACCTGCACAGAGAATAAGAATGTAAATATTTATTCAACACGTCACAGCATTTCCTGTTGCTAATATTAACAACGAGCTGCATCCGTCCGCCTCCTCGACAGTTTAGCATTTCATACTCGGTTTATTTATGTATTGTATTTTCTCACCTGAAGCCTGCAGACGCGTTTACTGCGTTTTATTTGTTTGGCGAAAGCGCCTGAGAAAACCTGATGGAATTAAGGAGGCGGCTTGATCTTGGTTACAGGCTTCAGCTCTTTCCTTTCCCATATGTTACTGTCCTATTGATTTCATGAACGATCACGCACCAGTCCAGTGCTGCAATTACAGTCCGTCCACTCACGTGAACGTTGCAGGTTTGTTTCAGTGCTGAGTGCACCCCCCGAGCCGGACGTAGCCCCTCCTCCTATCTGGATAAATCCATTACGAGCGCAGCGAGGTGGCACCAGCGCCGCTTCGGCCGGTCGACATCACAACCTCGTTTTCACTTAAACTGTCACCGGTTTATAGATTTTCTCTTTTACAAGGATGATGAGCGGCTCTCCTCATTCGCACGCTTCTTGTTTCATCACCAGCAAACGACTTTGCTTCATCAGAGTGAGAAATCAAAGCTGTTAGGTCAAAGTCATCCCCCCCCTCCCCCTTCCTCTAACCTGTGTCATGACCACATTTCATCCACCGGGGACAGCGGTGGAAAGATTATTTCTGAAACGTGTTTTGTTTGGGATTCGAGTCTCCATTCATCAAGCCTTGGCTTCAATTCCTTTTTCTCTAGTTTTCCAGGCCAAAGAAAGAATCCTTCCCATTCATGTTTCACTCCTGGCTCACGTTGAAAGTGTTTTTCTGCTCCAGCAAATCGTCTGCTCGCTGTGATGAGCCGTTTAAATCGATGAAAACACAAACAAACTGTTAAGAAAAGAGAAGTGCGTGCTGGGTAACGGTGTCCGCTGCTTGTGCCGCTGCTCGCCGCTGCTCGCTGCTGTGACATTGACCGGAGATGATCTTTGTTTGTTTGTTTTTTTTACCTCGGTCGTGGTTGTGTAAGAAGAATTATTTGATTTCTCTGACCATCCTCCCTCTGTTCTCCCTCCCTCACTGCGCCTGTTATGTTGGTTGATGACCTCAGGCTGTTACGGATCTCAGGAATTCATCAGGAGAATCGTTGCCATGGCGATAACGGGGCAACAGGCTGAGTGAGGTAACCCTGATTTGTCTTTCAGCGGGCGAGACACCCTTATCTGGCATGAGTCACTGTCGCGCTCTCTCTCTCTCTCTCTCTCTCTGTCTCACACACACAGACACACACACACACACACACACACACACACACACACACACAGACATGATTTTGAAAGTGCACAGCGTTCATACTGATATGCAAACACACACGAATGCTGTGGACCAGATGTGCAGCCCGAGTGCAGCCAGCTGAGAGTTGGGAGTAAACTCTGGTTAAATGCCTCTTGGCAGAGCTTAAACACAAACACACAGACGCCCCCACGCCTGATGGGATTGAACCGACACCCCTGCGGTCACACGGTCACATTTCTGAGATGACGTTCAGCTGCGAAGCACCAAGCTGTTTGTTTAGTTTTTTTCATATGGAAGCGTGTAAATGAGAGGCTGCGTTCATGTTCCATCAGAGTGACAGACAAAGTGTGTGTGTGTCTGTGGCCCCGAATCAGAGGGAGGCAGACACATTTTGTTTGTCTGTTGTTAGTCAAATTGTATACTTTGGTCAGTTTGTGTTAACTACCCTGCGAGATAGGAGCATTTAAGTGATTTAAAGCTGGGGTTGGTAATCCTGGAAAAGCAAGAGCAGCCTAAACTGCCCCCAACAACCCCCTATCGTCACAGCCATGCAAGCTAAACACATGAACAAGAACTGCCTGACAACTTTTCCGTGACTCGCTTGCCAACATCGTCTCTGCTTCAGCGGTAGGTCTGTTAGTGACGGACAGGTCTGCCAGCCAATCATTTCATTTGGTCCGAATGAAATGATGCCCGTGTTGCTGCTATTTTCTTTTTCTATTTCGATGGCTATCTGGACGTCAACAAATTGAATCGACTGTGACTCACTCTCCACAATCCTATTCTACCCAAGCTGCAGAAATGTCCCATCGCTCCCTTTGCTTGTCACTGCCTCTGCCTCTCCGTCAGTATCGCCGCCCCTCCTCCTCCCCAGCATCCAGCTGCAGGCTCCGACGGGAGGGCTAAAGATATTAGCTCATCACTCATCATTACATCTATGTAATCATATCTGGGGGAGTGATGAAGTTGGAGGCAAGACACCAAACACTATGTTCTGCTTTAAACACGAGTTGTCTGACTGAAAGAAGATTAAAAAGGTCTCAGGAATAACCAACGCAGCCTTTGATGCCAAACCATTTAAATAACTGCCTGAAATTACATCTCTAGAAGATGCTCTTCAACCCTGGACTCAGACATTAGGTACAAAATCTAGTTTAGGAACAAAAAGCGGGATTCATCCCTCTCTGTTGTCGCCTCTTCTGTCGTCTCATGTCAAATCCTATTTAAAGCTTGTTCCTCTGAGCCCCTCTGGGTTTGGATTGAAGTTTGGCTCCCAGCACCAACACCAGACCCCGAACAGCTGCCGCAGCAGACCACGCTGCCACCCGGGCAAACCGAGCAGCCCTGATGCAACTGTCATCGGCCTGTTGGCTAATCTGATTTTCCTACAGCCCCGACGGACTGAGGGACACAAACACCGACGCCAGATTTGCCAAACATTTGTCTTCAGGTTTTTTAAATATTCCCAGTCGCAGCTTTATCAACTATTTCTCCTCTGAACTTGTTATTCCTCTCGCGGATCCGTTCACCTTGAAACGGTGTCTAATCTGAAGCCGAGGTATCTGCGAGGCCCAGACAGGCGTCCAGGAAGCAGACGGAGGATTTCAGTCAATCTGCAATTAAAAGAGAAATCGTTGTGTTTTGCTGTTTTCGATCAGAGCTCCATGTTTTAGCTTTTGCTGTGATTTCCTTGCCCTTGACAGGAATGTAACCCGGCTTCCCCACTGGCCCTCAGCCCACGTGACCCACGCTCACAGAGGGAAAGTATGCTAACCCCATCGTGGACAATTCAGGGTGGGGATTCAGGCATCCTGCCACAGCGGCAGCCGTCTGCGACAGGGGGAAGACAAGCGGCAGGAGCGCTCATGCCTACACGTTCAGACGATATAGTGATCTGTGGGCAGAGGGAAGGCATTGCCATGGTAACGGCTGCCCTGTCCTATAGAGACAGGGCGAGAGAAATGAGGCAGAGCGGAGATAAATACACCCCTATTGTTGAAATGGGGAATTCTTGCGAGGAATTAAGTGGAAATAGATACACACCAAAAATGGAGTGTGAGAGCCAATGCAAATGTGTGTGTGTGTTGTGTGTGTGTGTGCGCGTGTGTGTGTGTGTGTGTGTGTGTGTATGAGCGAGGGAAGCCGTTTCTTGAGAGAAAGGGTATGAAAAAGAGAATAATTGAAGACGGAGGATAAAGTACGCCTTGTTAATGAGGATTAAACGAAAACACACACAGAGGACAAACAAATGAACAAACAAAAAAGAAGACACCAGCACAAAAAAAGAGAGAGAGACGACAGGAGAGAGACAGAAAAAGAGTCAGTTTCAGAGAGTGGGCGATTGGCAGCTGAGGAGGAAGGAATATTTAACCGGGGGACCTGTTCTCGGCATTGACCTCATCTGAACGCTGCAGCTCCTCGCCTGATGTGAACCCGCCCACTCATCTTAACAACACCCATCCCGTCTCCCTTTTTCACATGCTTCAGTTTCCAAGGAAACAAAGTCATCTCGGCTCCGAGATAGACAGCGAGACGAAACCGGAGGGAGATCGTTCCCCAGCTCCTCTCGAATTGTTCTCATCGGACAAACTAACGCTGGAGTTTCATCCGTCTCGCACACGCCATCGACAGGGCCGTGATTTATTCAGAGCTATCTGGGAGCGCCGGGGGAGCGCACACATTCTGCACACTCAACCCTGCAACATCCCTCGTGCGTCAGCAGACGCTGTGGGAAGAGGGAACGTCGAGAGCGTTCTCTGCTTTTCATCACCACTCTCTTCCTCCCTCGTTATCATCCTTTCTTTCTTTCCCCCGACTGTTTCTCTCTCTCTCTCTCTCTCCCCCTTCACACCCCAAAACCTCACAACAATGATATAAAGACACACACACACTTTCTTACAAACACTCAAACAGGTCTAAGGTGCATGTGGATGTGTGAAAACATGAACGAGCTGAAACATCTCCACGCAGTCGTTCACTTGGCGATGGGGACTCCAGCAGGGTTCAAATGCGGTTTATAATTTTCTACAAGACAAACATAATATCTGAACGTGGTTGTGGAAGGATGTCACCGAATATGACAGGAAGACATCTGAAGGCGGGGGGGGTGGGGGGGTGAAAAGGGAACATCAGCCTGCTTCGTAAACTTTAGTAAACACAGACAGAAACATAAACCAGTCCTTCACCCGCTAAGTTTTTCCTCTCCACAGGTTTCAAACGCCTGCAAATAATCCCTTGTTTTTCTTCTCAGCGTCCGTCTCGCTCAGACGGCAGGCGCGTCCAATCAGATCGGGCGAAGAAAGGGAGGACAGGGGTGGGGGGGACGAAAAGAGAGATAGCTTGACCCCTCCCCCAAAAAGGGAGGAATGAGGAAATCTATGGTTTTGTTTATCCAGTGGTTGTATCCTCTATATGCTCTCATCGTAAATCCATGGTGGATGTGATTCAGTGTTCCCTTTTTTAACCCCCCCCAAAAAAAAGATTTTTTTTCGAGATTTCTAATCTCTGCAACATCAGTGCTGCCTGGTGGAGATACATTTAGTATCCCTCCAAGGAGAGATGTAGTTCATCAGTACCGTTCCGTCCAACTCAGTGCCGAGGCCCCACCTGGGCCCTACTAGTTATTTCACGTGGATTCACCCAGCTGACCTCCTAGCCCTCGCTCGGACTGGACACTTTGCTGTAAGGGTTCTCAAGGAGGTAGCGGTACCTGTCAAAGTGCTCCAGCATGTACTTGGGGGCGTACATGTGCTCTTTGGGGTCCACCGGAGGATATTCTTGCAGGGAGCCGTCGAACCAACCCCCCGTCCGGATCAGATCCTGGATGTAGCTGAGATCTCGCTTGTCCTCATAGTCACCCCACCGCGGGAAGTCTCCGTTCTGCGCTGACACCAGCTTGAAGTAGATACCCTCCGGCGTGAAGCACCAGGAGCAGTGCCACCCGGCGAAGTGGAAGGGGCTGCCCACCGACCACTGCACCAGGATGTGGCCTGTGTCGTTCTCGTACTTGCGAAATCCCGGCATGGTGTAGTATTCCCGGCGACGCAGTTTGATACCGTCACCGTCGTAGACGTCACTGAGCATCCCCACCGTGCAACCCGACACCACCTCTAAAGAGCCGAACTGCTTCCAGAAGAATCCATACAGTGACTGGATGTGGAGAGAGGAGAGGAAAACAGAGTTAGAAAAAGATGCCATTTGTTCCAGTCACAGTCACCACAGCAGGAGACATATTACAAAGACGCTGATATACAGTATTGCCGTTACCTTGCGCATGTGGATCGCAAAAGGTTCTGTCCAGCCATCGAATAGCTTGAGGAAAAGGAGGCCCTCGCGTGCTGGGATCTCATCTGCGTCATTGATGACAAAGACATCGTCCGGCCTGGCCCCCACCACCCGGGACATGCCGTTACGTGTCAGGAAGGTTCGCAAGTAGTCATCAACGATCCAGCCGTCCTGCCGACCGCCCTCTGGGAAGTGGTCGAGGAACACGTACAGGATCTTGTGACGCACGTAGTCGTACGTACCGTTGAGGAGGAGCCGCAGGAAACTGGGAAGATCACAGAGACATTAGTTTGTGCATCGTTATGCAATGGATTTGCATATTTCAGCCTATTTACTCCAAGTCCATAAACACTCATTGTTGTGTCATTACACCTTTATGTGATGTGAGTTTGAGGAAAATGAATGGAGACATTATGTGTATTGATATTGATTATAAGACCTAAACAGGTTTGAAATGTCAATTGATTTCACTAATTATTGGCAAAAAATATAGAGAGAAAAACATCCAAAATGTATCTGTATGAATTTCATTGATATACAGTGGAAAAGGGCTGAAGTACAATATAAGGAACAACAGGCTTGTTTGACAAATGACGCCTTTCAGCTCAGAAACCCTGTGTCCACATGCAAAGTGACGGGAAGAACAACTCAATTAACTTGTTGATATGCATGACGAAAGACAACGTGTTCCCTGACTGTAGCTTCTTTCATGCAGTGTCACATCCTATGATTGAACACACCAATCTCTGCCCTCAGGCCGGCACACTGAGTCAATGGTGTCGCTCTTGTCATAATCAGCTGTAAAATTGCTCCCGAGGCGTTTCGTGTTATCGCCAAAGGAAGTTCATTGTCGTTGTTATTCAGCGCACTGACACCCGAGAGGCGTGAAGGTGGGCTGTAAACAAAATCTGTGAGCTGTAAACACAAACGCATTGGGAGGAGTCAAAATGTGATAAAAAAAAAGTTGGGATTTCGCTTTAACCTGCTTTAACTTTGTGCTGATGAATATTTATGAAAACAGATGATACATAAATTTCTCAAGTTCAAGCTAGAGCCTCAAATGAATTCCTTATCTGTATTAAAACATAAGTAAGATGAGACCACCTTTGCCAACTCAAGCTTTGATAGTCATTGCACTACAAGTCTCTCCTCTTTAATCCAGTTTGAGATTTGCTGAGTCTGGATGTCCTTTACAACCAGACTCATCTGCTGACGGCCACAGAGCAGCTCAGCTGAGGATTACACCTCTTTCTGAAATACACCTTGAACTTCGGGGCAGAGCTCGTATAATTTCCACACATGCACCAGAAATGTGGGTCTTACCTCAGCGGCCGTCTCTCGCCATAGGCAGTAAAGTTGGATTCACATACGAGGAACAGATCAACGGCTTGGGCGAGCTCGCGAAAGCGCACGTGCAGCAGGTCAAACTCGTGGTTAACATTGATAGCGTTGATCACCCTCCGCGGGGTCTCCCTGGGTGTCAGCCTCTCCTTGGTTGGCAGATTGGAGTGATACACCATGGTGGGAACCCCACAGTAAGGTCCGTGCCACCCCGGCCGACACACACACTTGACCAGCCGCTTCCCGTTGCCCCTGGCCCTCGTCTTGGCTTTAGGCGCTATGGAGGGCTGCTGCTGGACTTCCAGAGGTTTCCGTTGCCCAGCAGCCCCGGCCCGAGCCCCTTCCCCAGCTCCGTTGGCCACAGCCCCCCCTGATTTTCCCGAGTACTCCTTCGGTGTAGCCACCTCCGTCCCCTGCCTAAAGCAAAGAGCCCCGGCTTTGGTTCGGACAAAGTAAGGTGTTTTGTCATCTTTAAGCTGGTGTGTGTGTGTGTGGATGTCTCCCAAGTATTCTAAGGGTTCCGGCAATTGATCCCTGAGGGACACCACCCTGTGTTCTTTTCCAGCAAATGGGACATCAGGGAGGTCAGGCTCAGCAGGTTCAACTTGTAGGTTGGGGTTCTGCGGCCGCAAATGGTCCTCAGCCCTCTCCTGGAAGGAGACAGAGAGAGGAAACTGTTTAGGACACTTCAACTTAAAATGAATATCTACCATCAGAAAAGTACATTTCACACCGAGCAACAATTTGATATTTAGGGCTAGGAGGGCTAACCCTAACCCTAAGGATGAAGGTGGTGACAATTTTGAAAAGTCGCATTTCAGACAGTTACACAAAAGGTGCTCCTGTGTATTGGTCTCCCCCTCTGAATCACCTCAGTAAACACAGACTGATGTGTTCAATGCAAACGGTTGCAAAAGTCTGTAAATGTGTGAATAACACAGATTTATTCAAATACCGAACTTCGGCCAGCAGCCAAAAAGAATCCTGATTTGAAGTAACTGTGTAATTAAAGTGAGATGACTTGAACGAGAATATCCCATCAAAAATGTATCATCGGGATGGACTCGTACTTACAGTCCATGAAATTAGAAACTTAAATCCACACTCTACCATCGAGACGCTAGTCAAACTTAAATTTTGCAGCAGCTCCTCCTGCAAAGAATTTATTAAATCACAGTCTGAACGAGTCTGTCTTCATAACTGGGTTATTACTCTCCCTACCGTGTGCGAGTGTGAATTAATGCAGGATGAACCTTATCATTGGACAGTAAACCACAAGGTTGTTTGTAGTATTGTAGTTTTCAAAGTGTTTGTCTCACTGTTGAGAATTAGCAGGTGAGAACGTAACCTTTGTCAGGTGCATCGAACAAGATCAAAGATAAGTGAACAAACAGGCTGCAGTTCATGTTGAGAAAATAAAAGTCACAGCACGGTGACACCTTGACAAACAGGAATCTTTACTGGCTCCTACAGTAAATCACTACATGACAATGTGACCTCTGACAAGTGACTGGAGACTCGAGCAGTTCACTTTATTTTAAAGATGTGATGAGATAATAAAAATGTGCATTAAGGCCAAAAGTAGCAGGGACAGATAAAAGAAGATATGGGATCAAAGCAATGCTCTATCTCCTGTCATTTTAAAAACAGGAGAAAATATATATGAGGTATAAAAAACATTTTGTTGTTTCTTTGCACCTTCACTCGTCTAAATCAAGTGTGGAATGTAAAGTTTTAACGACGAACAAAGATTCCTTAAATAAGACGACAGACAAGGTTACATATTATATTTCTGAAGGAGTATTTTGCAGGTGTCAGCGACAGAAAACATTAACAATCATAACGTGATCACAAACAACCAGTTGGCTTTATAAATGCTGCTTTTACAACTGAGATAATGTTTACACTGATCCACCAGTTTATTTATTCAGGATTTATTCAGGTCAAATGCAGTCTCACTTTCTTTCTTCTGCAAGCGTCACGGATTTTGCCTCCACTAAGTCTCAGTATCTTGACGTGAGCACGAAGCGGTCCCACTCACATTCACGAGATGGAGATAAAAACCAATAAACTGTCCGCACTGCATAAACACTGACTTTTAACACGGAGCCTGACAGCAGTTTATGATAAATTATTATATTATTAATCCTCCAACTTGTGCTATTCTCCATACAGGTTTACAGGAGGAATTTTCATCTGTTTATTTTACTCTAGAATATTTTATATAATTATATTTTATTCAGAAAGTGAAAGAAGCTATATTTCATCTTGTGCTTCTATAAACTGTTTTGTTAATTAAGCACGCCTGACCAATCGCGAGTCAGTCTCAGCTGTCAATCATGGCGTTTGACTGCGTTTTTATATCATCAAATAACTAATGAAAACCAAACTTATCAGAAACAAAAACTTGGACCAATATCAGTGTGTTAGAAACTACCAAAAACGACAAAATGAAATTTTATTCAACCTGTACTTGGACTTTCTATTTTGGTCTATGTCCCATCTGCTAACATGGAGGAAGCCAGAAGACATGATCAAGCAGCTTTGGCTTCACTTTTTGGGAATCTGTCATGTGTCTGTCTTTATATACAGTCAGTGGTTTTACACTACATTGTGCAGATCACTCTGTGGTTTGAAAGGTGACGGTGAAGTTTTACCTCATCGGGAGAATCTCCCCGCTGGTTCTCCTCTGGCTTCTCCCAGGGGTAAGGAGCTGCCGGCTCCTCCCTCAGCCTCATCTCCAGCCCTGCGCTGCTAATAATCCCAGCACCTCCGACCATGAGTCCACCAATCCCCAGACCCTTCCCTCCTCCTTCCCCGCCTCCTCCTCCTCCTCCCGCAGCACCCGACGCGCCTCTGGCTTTGGCGTCCGACTGACGGATAACTGGTAAGGGTGGGGCCTCTTCGGGGGAGGCGGGGCTGATCGGGGTGGAGGCCACGCCCTTCTCCCTCCAGAAGAAGCCGGAGACCATGATGAAGGACTTGATGTTGGGGTACGGGGCGGAGAGCTCGCGCAGCAGGGAGACATAGTGGAGGGCCTTGTAGTAGTGTAGGAAGGAGATGACGCACAGGCCCACTGTGCAGAGCAAGAACACCCTGTGCCGCCGCATTTTCATCCTGCGAAAAGAGAAAGGAGGGGGCGGGAGGTGACGGAGAGAAATGAAAAACATGAATCTGACTAATAAGATTAAAAAAAACAATTTCCGTTTTCGGAGCAATCTCTTCATTCCCATCTGCACCGTTTATAGCTGTGGGTAAACCGTAATTAACTTCATAAGACAGTGGCCTCTGGGATAGTTTAGGGTATTAATAATTAAAAACAAATAAATCAATCACCACTTTTGGGATTTGATAAGAGCAGCAGTCCGGAGAACAGAAGGAAGATACGGAACATGAACCTTCAGTGATTTTCTCCTCAGTCTCTTGTTTTCTTTGCTAATTACCAGAAATACTTGTTAAAAGTTAAAGAGAAGTGAAAACTGTGAAGAAATAAAGAACCTCAGGGAAACAGGCTCTTTGTTCAAAGATAAGGAAATTAAAAATGTGATTTTATTACCAGTTGTTTGACGAGAGACTATTTTTCCACTGTTGGTTTTAAAATTGAGATGGAACCACTGTAAGTCTGAAGAAATAGTGCCTCTGTATGTTCCACCTATAGAACAGTAGCTGCTCAGGACCAATCAGCACTCAGAGTTTGTGGCCAATTGGTTAACATTGTTAACAGTTAAAGAGCCGGTAGATGGTGGAGACCAAACCAGAGCTGAAATAAGAGTAATATTCATAAGTTGGCTGAAAACATGACTCAAAGTAAAAGCTCGTCTTTGCTTCATGTTTGCCTAATGTGGAAATAAGTGTTAATAAACTAATCTGTCTGCCATGTTGACTTTACAGAGGGGGATAGTATGTCAAAGTAAGGTTTACATTTTGTTGCATCTCTCCTAAATCGCCATGAATCAGTGATAATCAAGTGTTAAACCACAAAACCAGAAGTAACCATATTTGGAGGGGCGGGGGGTGGAGCCTGACTGAGATCTTGAGGTCACTACACGCCCACCTACACTTGTAACCTGCATCCAATGGACTGTCTTAGATTGAGATGAGAAAATGTGGTACAATGCACTCGGTATTAAGGAATGATCGTGGTGTTCAAAAAATATAACATGACTCAGACTAATTACACATAATCCTAATCCGGTCCTGTTTGCACAAGAACTGTCTGATCCAATTCATCTTCATTTTCTCGAAGATAAAGAGCAGATTGAACTAAATTTTTGCTCCCTAATCCATCTTCAGAAATGTTGGACATCTGAACACATTGAGCAAAGAAACGTGCAGGAGAATAAAAACAAAAGCATGAGGTAAGTAGAGAGAGAAGGAGCCAGTGCTGCCAGTGAGCTCCCAGCGACGCTTGTTCAGCACAGACACTTGTTCAGCACAGACACTTGTTCAGCACAGACAGCCCAACGACAGCGTCTCCATGACAGAGTATTAAACAAGAGGGGAGAGGATTGTGAAGAGGTGTGGGGGGGGGTCAAGAAGAAGACAGGGAGGAAGAAGAGGACAAGGGGGAGACGAAGGAGAAGAATGAGTGAGGCGGAGGAAGGAGAGCGAGAGTCAACTGTGGAGATGATTTCATGTTCATCTTTAACAGGTTGTTTTGAAACTCGTGTTGAAACTCGTGTTAACATCCTGACACATCAAAGAGTAGTTTACAAATCAATTCTGAAGACGACGAAGCTACTGCCAAGTTTACACTGCACAACCTTCTAGGTGGTTGGATTCGCTGTGAAGTTTACATAAGACGACTCAGGAATCTTACAGGGGGTCAAACACCATATGTTTCACCAGCAGAAGCCCCTGGTACCCTTATCTGATAGTCAGTGAAAAGAGAGGCAGGAGAGGCAGGATTCGAACCCTGACTGCTGGGACCAGGTCTTCGCGGCTTAAGTGACGTAAACAAAACAAACAGAAACTCAATTTTGACCGATGTCAAACCGTCAAACGTAATAACATTGTCATCAGAGGTTCTTGGACTTTGCCGTTAAAGGTTTAGGAGGCTCGGTTTGAAATCCATCACTGCAACACTCTGCTTCATCAACCCCAGAGTAAAGTGGCCTCCCCCCCCCCGAGATCTCATTTTAGAAAAAAGAAAACTGATGATTGAAAAAGTCGCAGGATTAAAAAAAGGAAGATAGAAGCAATTCATGATGAGGTGGTGGAGGAGTTTTCCGGCCTCACTCAACCTAATCCTCACTCACACAGGCCCTAACGCTGCAGTTAGGGCAGAAGTATATATGGATACGATGCATTATGCAGTGATACTTCATCTCCCTGCTGAGATGCTGCTGAACACAATCATACATGGAGGAGGGGAGGAGAGGTCAGAGGAAAAACTGGGGATGAGGTGGAAGCTGCAGCTCCCGCTGTCACATCCGCTCTGCAGCTCTCAGCTCACTGATCTGTCATCTCTAACTCCGCTTCATGTTCACTCCTTCACTCCTTCACTCCTCTTCTCACACAGCGCGGAACGAAGGACAGGGAGGAGGAAACGAGGGCCGAGTGAAAGACTCTCTCTCTCTGTCCTAATACACAGAGGGATGGAAAGAAAATGAGAGAGTAGAAGAAGAAGAGTTTTCCTTTCTTCTTCTTCTTCTTCTTCTTCTTCTTCTTCTTCTTCTTCTTCTTCTTGGAGGAGGAGCATCGGAGGGGAGATGATAGAAACCCCAATCAGGCGATGTTAACTTAAAAATAAACTGTGGATTCTATCTCTCATCTAGTGGCTTATGCCGATATTGGGCAATAAAACATGTCCAAACACTATATCAGCTGTTATATGTGGTCATGACAGCTGAGACTGACTCACTACTGGTGGTGTGTGTCAACAGGAAGTTGAAACAGCGGCTCCACCCCTGATACCAGTGACCTTGCATTTGGAATATTTAAGCTTCATTTCTGGAAAGTGGGAGGAAGTGGAAGTGTTGAATTTTATTAACAGTCTATGATTAAAGACATAAAGTTCTGAGAGGACGATCCATGACCACAGAGAGAGAGAGAGAGAGAGAGAGAGAGAGAGAGAGAGAGAGAGAGAGAGGAGAGTTCACCCACTGAACGGTTGATACCTTCTGAGCAGAAACACTGACTGGTAACCTGACTGACAGAGGTCAAAGGTCGTCCATTATTGTGCCCCCTACAAATTGGGAGATTTGAAAGAGACAAAGAATCATTGAATGCAGCAGAGGCCCAGAAACTTTAAGTCCTCTCGTAAAGAAAATCCTGTGTTTCCCATAATGAAACTCAAAGGGATCTTTTGTTTGAGGGTTTGTTCTGGTAAACATCGACTCATTTACAACCTGTGGCCCCTTTTTAACGAAGTCTTTCTGTTGTTTGAGGCCGAGCTGACGACACTGTGACATAATCAGGGTGAGGCAGAATGTACAAAGCCCCTCTGGAGCCGCAGAAGACATTTATACCACTGTTTTTACAGGCTGCTTTTACAGGCTGTTCACTGGGCAGCAGCAAAAACCCAATGAATGGCCAAACAGAAAGTTCTGTCCACAGTCAGATTCCCAAGAAGCAGAATATGAGTTTGGAGAATGAATCTGCAGCTCATCAAAATCAAGCTACGCTTGGAAGATGCAAGTGTACACCGGAAAGCCGAGCGGCAGACGCCCAGAACGGAACCAGGCGTTGCGGGTAGTGCTCGATGTAACGGAGGGACTGTACGGGCGTAACGTCACGTGCGACAATTACTTCACCTCCTACGAACTCGCGCGGCAGCTCCTGGAGAGGAAGCTCACCGTGGTCGGCACTGTTCGGAAGAACAAGCCCGAGCTCCCGACTGGGCTGCTTGCGGTCAAGGGAAGAGAGGTGTTCTCATCCAAGTTCGCATTCACGGCCACTGCCACTCTTGTGTCCTACATCCCAAAGAAAAACAGGAACGTGGTGCTCCTGAACACACGGCACCCTGAGGCCGACATCAGCAACTGCGAGGACGGGAAACCGGTCATCGTCCTGGACTACAACCGCAACAAAGGCGTGGACAACCTAGACAAGGTGATCGGAACGTACAGCTGCAGGAGGATGACCGCGCGCTGGCCCTGGTCGTCTTTCACAACATTCTCGACGTCTCTTCCTACAACGCCTTCGTGATATGGAGAGAGATCAACCCAGACTGGATGCCGGGCAAGCGGAACAAGCGGAGGGTGTTCCTAGAGCAGCTGGGAAAGGCTCTCGTGACTCCGTTCATCGCGTCCGCCGCGGTTGTGAAGGCTGTAAAAGCCGCCGCCGCCGCCGCACAGAGCTGTTGACTACGACGCTCGACCCAAATACATCTGCAAGGGCTGCTCACTTGTCTATTGCGCTATGTGTGCGTCCTAATATGGGGTGGGCTATGTGAGGGGGCCAACAGCCGGGGGAAGCAGGGACAACACAAGGGTTAATTAGCCAATTAAGGACTTCCTTCTAACGATGCATATGCCCCACAAGATACAACGCGCTCATGGACGATAAAGGCCGTGTAGGTGCCGTGTGTGACCTCCAGTGTCGCCATGCTTTTTATTTACATATAAGCAGTCGTGCTGAACCTGTCTGTCTTGAACAGGTTTTCTCAGCCTGTGGTGATGCTGGTTGCATTTGTCTCTCTGATACAGTAGAAGGGACCTGCAGTAGTTAGTAAAGTAAAGACCTCCGCTCCGTCAGCGACTCTGACTCAGACATCTCACTTCACATCTCCTCAAGTTTTTCAGTTAGAAAAATCTGTTTTCTGCCTCTGGGTCCAAACGCAACTTTTCTTGATAATGAAGTCACAGAAGTGTTGTACACCCAGCAGAGCCCGGCCTCGACCTTTCCTCTTCCTATCTTCATTTTCATCTAAATTCACATTCCTCTCTGCTGTAAAAAAAAACGAAAAAAACCCACTTTGAGACAAATCTGTGAAGTAAAAAAACTCTTTAAAATGTGGCCAGACACGGGGGAGGGCAACACCCACCTCTCTGGTGACGGGCCAGCCAATCAAACCCGGGCATGTGTTCAGCACTGGAATGCATTGAATTATGGGAGGAGGACGTTTTCTGAAATCTGCTTTTTGTGTGTTTTTGATTCAGGCCGACTTGAGTTCCTGTGTTTATACAAGCGAAAGCTTTTATTTGTGCGCCGTCTGATGTCAGAGGAGGTGGAGAGCGCAGGGGACGGCAGCCCCCGACGGCACAGTTTATTTATCTTATCAAACTGGTGTTACGTGTAGATTTCACTCCTCCAAAATATCACTCTCTCTCTGTCGCTCTATACCCACTAACTTTGTCTCTGTGGGAAATTTTTGAAGTTTATTGGTGCCCCCCCGGGGAGTTTAGAGAAGCCCCGGCCAACGGTGGACAAACACAGTCCAAACATTTGGTTTGGAGACGCTGAGGCCGATTCCAAGTGATAAACAACTGCAGAGAGGGAGGCAGACTCCACGCCAGGGGTTCTCCCACCTAACTGCTATTAATTTCATCTGTGTGTGTGTGTGTGTGTGTGTGTGTGTGTGTGTGTGTGTGTGTGTGTGTGTGTGTGTGTGTGTGTGTGTGTGTGCACTGCCACTGCTGACCTATTGAACCAGTTTTACATCGAACACTGAGACTTGTCTAAGAATTTAAGAATTTGGGGCTGACAGAGGAGAGATGGAGGTGGGGGGGGGTCTGGGATGTGGGGGCGTCTGTCTATTGTCATGGCAACGGTTGGAGGTCACGCCACAGTATCACTGCTCGAAATAAATGTTTTGGCTTTTTTAAACAATTAAAATACATTTTAATACGTACATGCATATAGTATATGTTCTTAGACTCTGGTGCTTTATCAGCATGTTGTTGTCAACCGTGTTTCACAGCTTTAAAGTAATCAAAAGTGGGATTTGAGGTAGGACTGCATAGAGGGAACCTGGTTAACTGAAAGCAAATGTGCGGTGAACAGTCGACTCTTGCAACAGGAAACCTTTGGTTGTGTGTGGGTGTGATTTCTGGTTGGATATCAGTTTGGACTGAAACGAGAGGTCGGAGGGGCCGAGTGCTCCTGCACGGCTGCATCTGTCAAACCTTCAAAACCTAAAAACAGTTCAATTTAACCAAAGAGCTGCTGGGAAAACACATTCTGATGTCGTATGTTTGGGCAAAATCTGTAAAAACAGGAAAACAAATGTAAATCTAATCAACACACGAGTTTAGTGTTCACTAGAGTACAGATGTACACACAGAGAGATCTGAAGTATATTAAATGTATAACTGTAACTGTATAAATATGAGTTACATACCAATAAAGTGAGGTCAGAGGGTATAGCTAGCCTGATTATTACCGTCTACGATTTCATGTGACCGAATGTAAAATGAGATACATCCCTCACAGAAAGTCAACTGCCAACTTGTTCCCACAGAGGAGATATTGAGTGAGCCACTCTACCCACACCTTGACACACACACACACACACACACACACACACACACACACACACACACACACACACACACAACCAGTACAGATTTTACCAGTAACACAGGTAAAGACATGTCAGTACTCAAACAGAGGCGAGGTTCAATATTTGCCAGTTGACGGAAAAAGTGCACAAACCCTATCATTCAGCAGATACATTAAAATGTGCACGCACAAACATGGGCGGACACACTGCAGCACACACAATCGCACACTTAGTGGTTTGTGGCCGGATTTGTTTTGCCATATCAGCGAAAACAGTTTCATAGGTGGAATAATAAATGATGCACTGCCTCTCCACAGTGCTTAAAGGGCCTTTATTTCATAAGGACTTTAAGGCAGTACAGCTTTGCACCGTGTGTGTGTGTGTGTGTGTGTGTGTGTGTGTGTGTGTGATGATGCTCTGAGAAAGGCGAGCCACCTCATCTAAATCCCCTTTTCTACTCTTTCATCGCACAGAAAAACTCAGACACATCTTTTCACACGGGATCAGCCTTTGCTATCGTCTCATCTGGACTACAAAGCGTCTCTCGGCTCTTTCGCCGACGCCACCTTCAGTCTCCGACCAGCCTGTTGATCTCACCTAACAAGCACCCGGAGGGGATATCCAAACAAAACAAAGTGCTCGGGGTGCAGCAGTTACCGAGGCCGACTTCCAACCACAAGATCAAAAGCTGCGGCCCAATCAAAATGTCCGCTGGTTACGGCTCCAAACTTGTGGAGAAAAAGAGAAACTCTTAATTGCAAATTGTGCGAGAGAGAAACTGAAATCTGAAAACTTTAAATCAGCCACAAACTCCTAAACTGAGTCATTTCACCTCCCTCGACTGTCTTTACCAACGAAGCCTTTGTTTGTGAGCAACAGAGCAAGACATGAATCAGCGCTAAAACACAGGACGGTGGAAATCCAGAGAAATAATTAAAATCTATAGTCCATGGTTGAGTATTAGGGCCACTTAAAGGGGAAAAACCCAATCAGACATTTCCAGAATGAGGTCATAATATAACAAGAACAAAAAGAAAAGGCATAATGTCGTTTTGTTGCTTCCATTCTTTTTATTGTTTGTTCTATGTTGTCATCGTTTTATTGTTCCTATTGTTTTCATTTGTATTTACTGCTTTTTAAGTCTGTTAAGTGTGTTTCTTTCTCCAAATGTCATGACTTTATATATATTTTATATATTTTCACTATGGCCCTAATACTCTGCTGTGATGGTGTTACTGAGTCAAAAAACAATAAAATGCCAAGTATTAACATGATGATAACATTATCATGACTCGTGAGTCAACATGGAGACAAAGGGAGAGAATACAGTCCCACCCACAGCCTGTAATCTAATACCCCCCCACACGAAGGTCAGACACAGAGCAGCAGGCTGTGTAATCAAAACCCAACAGGAGCTTATACACAGAGAGGGGGCGATGCCACAGTTCAACACTCTTCAATCGAGTGTCATACAATGTCTCTTTCACATGATCTCACACAAATATATTATTTTAAAAATATAAATAGAGCTATAAAACAAGCGGAAACATGCAGAGAAGCTTCTAATTTGGCAGTTGCTCTAAAATTAATACTTTTCTTTGTGGTCAAACTTTTGTTTTATTAATGTGTAAGTAAGTAATTAATATGAGGACATGTGTCTCTTTATTTTTAAGGTAAAATAACGATTCTGTTTTTGGATTAAACTTGAATCAAAATAATCTGAAACTGCAGCCACCAACATTTCATTAAAACGGGCTGAAACCTTAAAAATCTGAATTATCTTGAAGGGTTTTCTTCAAAATGCATTTCAAGAGTTGGGTAACTCCTGATCTTATTAAAAGTCCCCGGCGTGAAACTGAAAGTTAATGAATATGAAAAAAAATACCTTACTCATTGAACATCAGGCTGCAACTTCTTCTCAAGATGGACGAGTTTCGGGAATTAAATGCTTCTGCCGTAGAGTTTTATTAGGTCTGATTCTACCACTGCCAGAGCTGGAGAGTGAATCTAAAATCCCCCCTCTGCCTCCGTTCCTTAGCAAACAGACTCATTTCACTGGAGGATTGTGACATGAGACGGATCAGTAAACAGCACTTCACCATCAACTCTCTCTGACTTCACTGCACTTCCTCATTCTCAGCTGCTTTCTATTTCCTTAAATACAACTGTACGCTGACACTTCGCTGGAACGCACCTGTTTATTAACTGTTTACTTCCACCTTTGCTCTTTTTGCAATCGGAACCTTGACATTGGTTTGATTCTCAGCAGGATTAAACAAACACGGAACGGATTTCTACAAAACTGGGTGATGAACGTGGGCCAAACTATTTTTGCTTTAGAAAATTGCAGGATAGGGTTCTTTTTTTGTATCTGGCATTTCAACCAATTACGATTCAAGATTCCCAGTATTGTCCTAACTTAAGTGCACAGTAGAACAAAGTGACTTTGCATCCTGCTCCTTCCTACTTCAAAAAGCCATCTAACCTACAAAATAAAGAAATGAATAGATAAATATGGTACAAGCAAGCACATATTGAATAAATAAATACATATAACAGAAAAGGTGTCTTGTATTGTATTATCTTTTTAAAGATTATCATAATAATGCACGGATCAGACGTATTTAGAGGGCTGATATCTATGAGTGTGTGCAATTTGGGACCAGCTCCACTGGATATGGCATCGAGTCTTGGCTGCCCATTCATGCTAGTTAAAGGTGGTCAGCCTGTGCATACGATGGAAAGGTTCTTTTGGACTCATGTGCCCATAACGCACGAGTATGAGAGCGGTGTTCAGAGTCCACTAGGCCGACCGCCATGCTTGATCGGTGGCTTTTGAAACAATATTGGAGCCACGGTATTGGCTCAAATCAGGGAAAGCTGTTTTTCAATATAGGCGATGCTCTGAGCTGCTGCTTTTGGACGGATGCCACATAACCTTTCTGGGTCTGAGTGCATCATATGTCGGGAAGCTCACACTCTGGCTACAGCACCAACCAGAGGCTTGATGGCTGCTGTTTGTGTTGTTGCGATTGATTTGCGGGATAAAAGCATCCAGAAAGTATCACACTCAAAACGGGATTTTTAGAACGCGTTGACACCTTTAGTGTTTTATTATGAAGCTGTGACTAGCTCCTGTGGGCGTGTTTAACACAGGAAAGGAAATCAAAACGTGGCAGCTCATTCAAGCCATCGATTAAAATACAGGTTTGCTGCTCGTTTCGTGCATTAGTGTCTTTCTGTTGATGCACTTGGCTTTTAAATCATATTTCTCCGGCTTTATCTGTTTGAATTGTTATGAGTTGTTTTTAAATGTGCATGATGCTTTTGGATTAATGCCACAAAACCTTTATTGGCTTTAAATTTTCCTTTGGGGACATTTAGGTGCATTTGCTGCATCGTGGGAAAAGACACGTTTTTTGTGCTCTTCAGCAAACTTGATGTTGTTGCTTTTAAAGGCGACTGCTGATATTCAGGTTCATAATTTGTATTAGTGTTATTAGTTAGTAAGGTTTACATGCTCTAATGTCCAGAAAACACGTCCCTCTCCTCGAACTGTCCATTGCTGCAGCTCCTCGTTTCAGCCTCTGACTGAAACACTTGGTTTTACCTCCTGTCTCTTTAAGGCCCCCCCCTCCTGCTAAAGCCCAGTCAGCTCTGATTGGCCGGCTGCCCCACTCGGTTGTAATTGGTCAACCACTTCAGCTCCAGCTCTCACTTTACCTGGCTTTGTTATGGAGCGTGCCAGGTGAGCCGCTAAACGGGAAGTATGCAAACGTCAGTGACATAAATAACCCACTAGGGGAAGGACAAAGGATTAAAGCTTCTACATTCGGACACTTCCTCTCTCAGTTCCACACAAACAGCAGCTCTTCCCAGACTCCTCTCCTCTGCTAGAATATCAGAATGCAGCACTTCCTCTCGTGTCTCTTTTGTGCCACAATCCGGGAATTCAGCTCTTCTTCTCTGGGCTCACGGGTCACTGCTTTGGTGAGTCAGATGTCAGCAGAAAGCCAGTGTGCTAAGTGGGTTTCAATAATGCAGACCCGGTGGGGGCCCCAGCAAGAGTGTATGTGTGCCTGTGTGAAACTGTATGTTAGGATGGAACCAGGGTTCGGGTGTACACGAACACTGGGAGGTGGGAAGCTGGAGCTGCAGTGAGAGCGTGTGCATGTCTCTGAGAGGCTCGGAGCGTGTGAGGAATATTGTTTGGGTGTAGAAGTCGTGATTTGTGTGTGTGTGTGTTTATGTCTGTGTGTGAGGGAGCACGGATTGAGGTGGGAGGATGGGAAAAAGCCGGAGGAGTGCTTCCATTCGTCGGACCTGATCTATAATTCAGCTCTGTAGCGGCGGGTGAGGTCTTTCTCTCGTTCCCCCTGTTCGCTCCCTGCACTGACGGAGGAGACAAGTGTTCCACGGTACATTTCACTGTCTCTCTACATCCATCCATCCCAATCCACTGCTCCCTCTCCGGAGGCAGAGCGTCTGTGAGCAGCAGCTCCGTGAAATCCACTGGATGAAGATGGGAACCAGTTTAAATGAGTAACAGAGTTTAAAACCAGGTTAAATGCATTAATGTTGCTTCACTTCTATTAAAATAAATATTACAAATTCCACTTTACGATTTTGTATCTATGCTATCTTTCTTTACTCTTCTGCGAGATGTCTAATGTTAGATAGCGATGGAAAACAACTTGTGCAAACTAAATTCTTTGGTAGTGCCATGCATGGCTTGTAAAGACAACTGCTCCTCCCTTGTATCAAACTTGGCAGTGACCTCTCAAACAAAACATGACTAGTCGTTTGGTATTTGTCATGTTTGTTGTTTTATCTCAGCTCAGAGAGACAACCTAGAAATGTCTGGCAATGTCCTTCAGTGTTTTTTCAACATCTTGTATCCGGTCTCTGATCTGCTCTGGGACAAACTGACATTTTGGGACAATTTGACTCTTCAGTTCTTCCAAAGCAACAACAAGGCTCCTTCAGATTCAGGCAGGAAGAGAGATAACCGACAAACTTGACTAGTTCATTGTTCTATTCTTTGAAGAGCACTGGTATTGAAATCAGTATCAGGAAGGGAAAATGATATCAGATATCAGCGTCTCTAGCCAAGACACAATGACTTTTAGGAATCAAGCTCAACCAACACAGAATCCTACATTATTATGGAACATCTCTAAAACCATGTCCAGTCACTTGAGACTTGACAAAGCTCCTCCAGAGAAACACAATACTTCATACAAGTGTTTTTAGGCTGAGTAAGAAACTCTCATGACTAATAAACTGCGTATTAAGCTAGAACCAAAGTTTAGGTGCAAATCAATCGAATTCTCATCAAATAAATATTAAGGAGTATGAACAGTTGACTTTAATTGTTCACTGAAGTACAACCAGTATTGTGTGTAGAAGTATTGGTGTGTGTTTTGATTTTATACACTTGTATATTTCTGTTTGTGAAAACGGCCTGAGGGACTTGAAAGTCTTGCTCAGCTCAACTCTATCTTTTCCTCTGTGGAGGCTGATTCAGCTGTTTTCTCCATTCACTTCCTTCCTTCCTTCCTTCCTTTCATTCCTACTTTCTCCTGCTGAAACCTTCTGACACCAGCAGTTCACACGAGGACATGTTCGGATCCTGATCCTGTCTGCGCGGCATCATTTCCTCTCCGTCTCTCACTTTCTTTCTCTCTGCTTCCATTTAAACGTGTTTCTGTAGATTATTTCACAACGTGGGCCCGAGACACCGACCAATGCAACGACCTTAACTTCTAATAATTGAAACCTTTAACTTTAACAACACTGAACTTTTTATGGCATCAAATAACTCATTCAAACCAAACTCATCAGAAACATGGACTTCAGTTCAACTTTGACTTTTTAGTTTACTCTTTGTCCCGTCCACTAACATGGAGGAGGCTGGATTTATGACCAATACAGCAGCCAGCCACTAAGGGGTGACTGTGACACATTGGCTTCACTTTTGGGGAGCTGTCCTTTCGTCCATCTTTATTTAGTCCACCATACAATGAACTTCCCATAGTTTCATCATCATCTACACTTTCCAGACTGTTTCCTTTGTTTCCTCTGTCTTAAAACATTAACCCTAACAATGATAATCGCTGCAGGCCCCTGACCTATGTTCAGCTGCGACACTCTCCCATCCATGTTGACTGAAAACCAAATTAAAATGAAGTCAATTATACGCGAGGGGCCTTCGGGGAAAACTCCACTACAAAGCCCTTAACGTCGATCTTCTTAATTTCATACAATTGGCACCGTCGTTCATCACCGCGCTGCTCTCCGCTAATGACCACAGCTCTCTTTAAAAAAACAAAACAATTATCGCTGCAGTGATTCACTTCTTTAGTTGTTTGCAGCATCCGTCCTCCTCTTCTGTTTGCCACGCCCACTCGCTTCTACTCTATCGGAGGCTAAAAGGCCAGTGGCTGCGTGTTAGCTCGTTGGCGCTCTGCCGTGTGATTGTGAGGCGGACTGCGCTGACTCACGCTTGTGTTTACCATTAGTGGTAATGACAGGGCTCCGCGCATCATTCTGACAGTAAACAAAGACGCAGTGTCCTCCCCAGGTGTGTCATTATTTTCTAGACAGGATGAAAACACAAATTCTCTCTCCGTTCTTCTCCTCCTCTCTGTCCTCCCTCTCTTCTTCTCGGACGCCTGCAGAATTGTTCGCTGCGAGGTGCACCTCCTCTACTCGCACCTGAAGTACTGAAGTCATTAGATGTTGTGTGTGTGAGAGTCGGAGGAGTGACGGGGGTCTCTGCAGTGGATCTGTGGGGGTATGTGCTTCAGTATCGAACGTACAGGCCTCGCTGCGTCTATATGTGTGTGTGGAAGAAACAGCAGCGGGTTTACTGCTGATTCTCTCTATCTATTTGTTTATCCATGTGAGCACACACCGCGGCTCCAGCCAGCCTTCGTGCAAAGCCCACCTGCTCACACTCGCCGCATCCACTCATCTATCTTTGCTGCACCCTTCAATCCACTGCGTCCTCTCAAGGTAAAAGCAGCAAGCGTTGCATTTCACAAAATCAGCCGGCGGGCTAACGATCTGGTCGACCAGCAAGGTCAGGCCACGAGTCGACTCCACGCCGTCGACACTCCACGTCACAAAAGGTCACTTGTAAATTGAGCAACACACAGAACACAGATATACACAGGGTTGTATAAGGCAAACACGCGAAAAACACTGAGGGATTCGCTGATGCACTCCTACTGTCTGTGTGGCTGCCATTTTTATTACGGAAACTGGAGGATGGAAGCCATTAGAAAGGTTCCATTTTGGCTCTGGTTGAGCCGTATGGTCTTTGCATTAGTCTTCGCTCCTGGCAGGAATTGCTGAACGTGTAGAATCCGGCCTGATGGAGAATGGCGCCATTGTGTCCAGAATTGTTGCTGTGTTATGCATAACAGGATATTCAAGGCTGAGACGTGGCCAATGCTCAAATCAACCCCCCTCTGTCATGCGACAAGGCAAAAAGGTATTTTAACGCTGTTAGTGAGTTTTCTGCAGCAGCAGCAACTCGTCTCAGCGCCGAGGAACAGGAAGACGACAGGAGTCAGGCGTGCGTCCTGAACGCAGCTCGTTCAGCCTCTGCAACTGTTTTTAATTACAGTTCGACGGAGGCACTCGAGAAGAAAGTGTGATTAGACAAAGAGAAGAGTGTGGATAGACGGAGGAATGTGGAGAGGGAAAATGAAAAATGAAACAGCTAGGGGGAGAAAGGGGGGGTGAGACGAGCAGTTTTAAAGGGGGGAGGACGAGTGAGAGAGAGGAAGAGGATTGTTAGCAGGGATAGTGGTGCAGCAGAAGGATGTGTGACTGACAAAGGAGGGAGGAAGAGAAGGAAACAGAAATAGAGAGCGAGCAGGAGATATGTGTTGGAGAGATGCAGTGGAAGTGCTAAATAAAGAAAGAGCCAGAAGCTGTGTGTGTGTGTGTGTGTGTGTGTGTGTGTGTGTGTGTGTGTGTGTGTGTGTGTGTGTGTGTGTGTGTGTGTGTGTGTGTGTGTGTTTGTGTGTTTGTGTGTGTGTGAGATCAAGACTGCAGACGAGATCACAGAGAGGAGGAGAGCTGGATGGGAGAGGATGTACGACAGCGAGTTGAACAGGAAGAGATGAAACATTCTGCACGTGCACAAACACCGGCCGTGCAGATGGATAATTGTTTGATATGGGAAACTGCAGGATTCACAGTAACCCGGCGTTCTCGGTAACAGAGCCCGACTGATACTGACTTCATGAAGATGATACCAGTGAGTATTTACATTCAAGGCCCAATCTCACACCTGAAGCCAAGCGGCAGTCAGCGTGAAGCGTGCACACAAAAATCTAGTCTGAAATTAGTGAGGCAGTATTTCTCTCTCAGTTTAAGTTATCCTGACAGTCATATTTATGCACAGGCAGCTGCACCTACACTCTATGTAATACTGGCTCATTCCAATAACATGCTGTGTTTCATAATCAGTTTACTGCTGCTTTCATGTGTGGAAGAAAACTGCCTCTGAGGTCATGAAAGTGGCACCTCAAAAAAGGTGTTTTCACTGTTGTCACCCACCACAAAAACTGCAAGCTGCAAGAAATAAAAAATGTTTCTTCCAGGGAGGGAAATCACTAAGCTGTGTAGGTGCCAAGAGGAATTTGAGTAATCCAGCTGGGTTAATCGAGTTCTGCTTCTGCGATTACAACCTTAATGCGAGTAAGATAACTCTAAAGGGGTTTATGCGACAGTTGCAATATTACCCTGTTGGCTCTAATCAAATTATTGGAGGGCACGTAAACACAGAGGGTAGCGGAGGAAAAGAAAAAGGGAGAGATGCTGAGGGAGGAGTGGAGGCAGAGCAGCAACAGAGAAGTGAGGTTGAACAGAGATGCAGACACAGATTCCCACAGAGTGAGATGAAAGCAGGAGTCAGGTGATTCCTGTCAGCTCTGCCTGGCTCTGCCGGCATCGTCTCTTCCCCGACCGGAGGCACAACCGCTGAAAAGCCTGAAAGCACTCGGCTTTTCTCAAGCATCGTATTATGCTCGCCGTTCCCGTCCGTCTGCGTGGTAGCACCCGCCAGAAATAATTTCTGTTGGTGCACATCTTCATTTCCACTGGTTCTGCGCCTTCCACTGCTTTAAGGGCAGCTCCCACGTCGTCCATCTTTATATATGGAAACTCAAAATACTTTGATGAATACAAAGTGGTGAAGCCTCTGATTGGTCCAATGGTCACACTGCTTCATTGTGGACCAGGCAGAGCAACAATCACAGTTAATGGCAAATGAAAACAAAGTAGTTTGTCCTTTCAGCCAAGTTTTCCAATGATATTGTGAGATAACTCTTCCACGCAGTCTCTCAAGCACAAAGGGGTTTTTTGTGGGGTCATATGACCTTGACCTTTGACCTTCAACCACAACATTCCAATCAGTCCATATTTGGACCAGATTTGAGGAAATTCCCTCCAGGCCTTCTTGAGTTATTGTGTTCATGGGCCTGACGGACAACTGAGGCACAAAAAGCCGACACATGCTGCTAATTAACATTCATCAACATTCTGGAAATAACTTTAGACCATGAAACTGCCTCTGTGATTATGAGTCGTTTTTCTTCTGAGGATATTATTGGTTGGTAAAACAATTTTGATCGTGAATTATTTTAAAAGTGAAATATGAGAAAACACGGTCAGCGACATTTGCATTATACTGTCCAGGGTCAGCTGACTCCCAGACCCGTAACGTTGACTCACACCATAACTTCACCTCACCTCACCCTGCGTACACACACACACACACACACACACACACACACACACACACACACACACCCCCACACACACCCTCATTTGCTGACTCTCTCTCGCTGCCAACGGCTCTTTTTCATGCCTCGGGGAGAGCGGCAGTTTGATGCCACACGTGTGAGAGAAACAATATCCGATCAGGTTTGGCCCATTCGAGGCCACCACGCTGTCCAGGCTTGTAACCAGTGTGGTGCCCACTGCAATCACCAGACTTCACAGCTCACTTATCTGTTACAGGCACAGTTCAGGAGGCGCCGTGCATGCTGGGAGTTCAGAGCTGTTGGCCCTTGAATGTGTATGTAAGTAGAAAAGTGTGCATGGTTGTGTAGGAGAAGGAAAAAAACGCTTGTGTGTGTTTTTTGCAGTACCAGTGAATACATGTTTGTTAAGACACTGTGGCGCTTTGTGTGTGTGTGTCACTGATATCCCCAAAACAAGGCTGCACGCCACACCCAGTCTCACGTTCAGGCTTGACATTATGAGGTTAATTTAAGCAACAGTAGAGAATATAACAGGGGAGGAAAGCAGATGGAAAGCAAATAAAGTCGTACAGCCCCAGAATAAAAATGCCAGGAAATACAACTTCATAAAAAACAAACTTCACTCCCTGTGGCTTAAAACCCTCCCGTCACCTCCCTGTGACCTGGCTGAGGATACAAATGGGTGTGTCATTATAAAGACGTTTGCTTGGGAACGAGCTGGAGGCCGTTTGATTTGAGTTACCTCCGAGAGCAACACAAAGACACCGTTAGGCGTCTGCTCTGTTGTTAATTTTCAGGGATCAACGGTGACTCTGGTTTGGCAGGTTTCTGGAAATGCATCTACCACCATCCTATTTTCAGTCAAATCAAATATTATGAATAGTTTCAATCAGGCATTGTTCAACGCAGGACTTCAGCTAGAGGGTGTCGAATAATTAGAGGTGGAGGAAATGCTGTAAATCCACCAACAACTGGCACTCAGGGGAGTCTTTACCTCTACCTAGGCCAAACACCTTTAATTCCACAGATTTAACACGTCTGTCCCCTAACTACGCCAGGAAATCCGTGAAAATGTTGGAAAATATCATCTCACCACGTTAAAGAAAGTGATACAAAAATAAACTTTCAGGATTTGGCTCCTGATCGGCACCAAAATGTAAAAATCTGTCGAGTAGTTTTTACATAACATGCACAGCCATCATGGGGTTCAGCATTTTGCCCAAAGACACTTCAGTCTGTAGGAGTCGAACCCCCGACCTCCTAAACATGACGTACATTAGTTTGTGCAGATTTGTGATTTATAACTTTCTCTCCATGCCACCAGGAAGTCTCTGTGCAGAGCTGCCCGGCTCTGACTAACCTGACCACAGTTCAGGGACTACTTTAGGTGAAGAGCTATTAAATTGCAGAACTCTGCTGAAAAAAAAATTAATACTGCTGTCCTTGACCTCGGTGCTGTTGCATAATAACCCAATAGGCAGCATTTGGAGGCGGGGGGGGTGATAGAGAGCGGGGAAGATAATTACTGTAACCGAATAGTGCACGAATCATTTCAGAGTAAATCATCATCCGCGCTCAAACCATTTTTCCTCCAGTACATTTTGTGCATTGTTTTGGTAGAAGGACAAGATGAATGGACAAAAGACAAAAACAGAGAAGCGGGCGCACAAGAGGATGATAAAGAATGCATATGTTAAAAAATGTGGAGTGACACAAAAAGAGAAGGGTACGGAGATGAAAAGATAAAACGGTGCAGGTGGAGTACAAGACACCTTAAGACAGGAGACACTCTATTATCCTCTCGGCTGACAGAGGACGCGGTGGCTGCGGTCTGTCTCACCAGTCGCTGTCACAATCAGAGTTTATTCAGGCTGAGATAGAGGCATTACCGCGATAAGAGCACTGAAGCCGGGTGGAGGCGACATACAGACTGATACACGTGGTCAAGGTTTTCAGCTGCCACATCAGAGGCCGCAGTCCGGAAACGCTTCACTTATCAGGGAGGCGTCTCTTCTTTCTAACCCTGCAACGTTTCTCATGTGAAAGAGTCACTTCTCTAAAATCACAAAATATGCTTCTCTCACTTCCTCTTCGTCATTTCTCACCGTGCAAATATTTAACTCTTTAGGTTTCATTAAGCCGACAACTCTATGTGAGGTGTATGTGTGTGTCGGTTCAAGCGAGAGCGAGAGCGAAAGAGAGTGAGAGAGAGAGAGAGAGAGAGAGAGGGAGAGAGAGAAAGAGAGAGAGAGAAAGAGAAAGAGAGCGCAAGCAGAGTCAGGGGGGACTGAATGAATGAATGCACACAGCTGTGAAGAAAGATTTGACCAATTTCAGTAAAGAATCAAGCGTTGTGTGAGGGTCAGGGGCGGAGAAGTGTAAAGATAAGTTTAAACTGTAGCGGGTCAGAGATGTTCGAGTCTTACTTAGAGCTGGGGTACGGTCGTTAAAACCAGGTCAGAACACTGTCAAAAAGTAGAAGCACCTTATAAAGTTGTTGTGGCGTTTATACTATTCATACATCACGTAAACATACAGCAATACTTATTGCATGTGTTTCAAAAGGTATTTCTGTCCGACCGCCTCAAGCTGCAGAATGATGATCCACTATGTTCTTCCGCTTGTAGCCATCTCTGTCTGTGTGCAGCTCTGTGCCGGGCAGGGAAGTGTAAAGCGGGTGTATCACAGATTCAGCTGCTGGAAACAAGGTTTGATAAGAGCAGCGAGAGAGTGAGAGAGTGTGACAACTCTGAAGTTCCCCCCCCTTTAGCTTTAACTTCATTGTCAATATAAAAATATCCACTGGAGCAGCTTTAAAAAAAAAAATTTGAAAAGCAACACGCTGTTCCCGGAAACAAAATCCCCCCCCCCTAACTCTGGATAATCCACCACCCTGACTGTGAACACTTTTTATTTGAACTAGTTTCTGATAAATAAATAAAACGTTCCTGTGAAAAAAATGTTCAAAGCCTGCGATGGTATTATGTGAGATCCACAAATGTGCTTATATTCACCAGTTTTATTCTCCCTTCCTTTGTGTTGGACTGGAAGCAAAACCTGTGCAAGTAAAACCAAACTTCAATGAATGGATACCAGTAATGAAAAAATATGTTTTTTGTAATATGAAAGCCTTTAACCCTTTGAACTCAGCAATGGAAATCGTTTGCCAGGGACTAAATTAGTAGTTTTGCGTCCAGTGACGTTATTTCTTTTAGTATCTTAGAATAATTCATATCCCTAAACTCTGCACAACCGGAGCTAAAAGGTTATGCAAGTCTAGTATTAAAATAATGAAATTATGTCAAATGAGGCGTTTTTCGATCACATAAAACATATTGATCCAAAAGATTGTTAAATATAAAAACATGAACACACGATTTCATAACAATCCATAAGTTATTTGAAGTATGTAGATTTTAATTTTGGGGATATTTCTAACAACACTGATATCATCTCGAGCGCAAAATGTGATGACTATTATGGTTTTTAGTGTAAATGTGGGGGGTCCGTTGCATTGCACGTTTTCAGAGGATTAAAAGTCATTTTTTTTACAATATACAGTAAATGTGTGATCGGATAATTCAAGCTGTTGATTGGATAATTTATCAGCTGCTGCTCAAAAGCCCCTAACGTTCATTCAGCCCCTGCACCTACACGTGAAGCTCATGTGGCGTCCACCTTGACCGTTCGGCGGCCGGGCTACTAACAGACCAGCATCTCAAGTGCTCCCCCCCCGCCGACCCTCCTCCCCCCCGTCGGCAGCACAGGCCCCACCTGCGCCCCCTGAGAGCTAACTGGAAAGGTCAGGAATGTAGAGGCAAAAGAAAACGGGGGAGAAAATTGAAAAGGAAAATGTCAGGCACCCTGAGCTACTTGTCAGCAGGACGTGCGCTGGAGAGGGGAGGCGGCGTGCTAGCATGTCCGGTCCCTCCGAGAGCTGGGTAAATAACCCTGGGCTGTTTGCTGTGCTCCCTCTCATGCTCATGCTAATCCTCACACAGCCGTGCACACTCCGATTGCACACGCACACGCACACCGCACCTATTGTCACCATTCTCCATCTTCCTCTCGCCGACACCTCACTGTCATTCTGTTTTTCTCCTGCTGTCGCTCCTTGACACTTTTCCCCCTCTCTCCATCATCCTCACTGCTTCAGGCCTTTAAACACAATAAGAATCCCCCATTTTTTCCTCGCCTACAATGAAAGAGAGGGAGGGACTCTGCTGACATTTTAAAGCTCCCAGTGCTGCATTGTTCTCAGCGCTGACTACGTCTCGCTCTGTGCAAAGCATTACAGCGTAACAACATGATGCATTATTCATTGTCATTAGTATTACGACAAATCGCTGGAGATGGTGAGAAACTACAAATGGCCTCAGACAGAAGAAGTGAGACGGACGTTAATTCAGGCCGGTTGGAGCAGCTCAAAGGCAAAGCTGCGACTGGAGCACAGCGTATCGGCGCGGCGACGTAAAATAATGATTAAACGAGGGAAGTAAATTAGATTCGTAGGTTTCAGTAATGAATTTGACACCAAGCAAGGGTCGTTAATCAGCCCCTGCACGGAACCATGTGTCACTAATGCAGCCGCATGCATTTAGAGAGAGGAACAACTCAACAGGGGCTTCAGATCAATGAACAAACTCTGGTCAAGCCACAATGTGTGAACCAGTGCACGTAGACGTCATTAACTGGTAACAGAGCACATGTGCAAACAAGAGTTTCCGGCCCTGGTCTGAGTTTACACTGCAGGAAAACATGCGGCGGTGACTTTGTCATCAACTTGTCCAAACAAGTGGTTTCTTGTGTACTCACACCTGAGTCCTGTTTTACTGGTCTAGTAAGTATGTTGCTAAATCACGTTGCAACCAGGGACATGTAGTACCTATTCAGAAGCCTTCCATTAAAAGTCCCTAAAAAGCTCAAGGAAAAAAGAATTGAAGAGAAATTCCACTACAACTACAAACTCCCTCTGCTGGTGAATATCATGTCTTAGCTCTGTAACAGCTACTAAATGGACTTTGAGGTGAGAACAGCCTCGGAGGGATGGAATGAAAGAATAAAAAATGTAATTACTGCAGTTGCTTTCCAGGTTAAGTCCAAGTTAAGACTGGTTCAAATCTGTTCCAAGACCTTTTAACTTGACCAAAACTAGTCAGTTCATCCGTGAGTCTCACTGAAGACTGGCACCAAATTTGAAAGGATTCCCTGGAGGTTGTTGCGTTCACAAGGCAGTGACCTTAACCTTTGACCACCAAAATATAATCACTTCATCCATAAGTGCAACAGAACATTTGTACCAAATTTACATATATTCCCTCAAGGTGTTCTAGAGATATCGTGTTCACAAGAATGGGACGGGCTGACAACCTGAAAACAAAATGCCTGTGACCACCGGGTGCAGCCGGCAGAAACACTGATGTTCAATAACAAACTCTGATACCACTGTGTTTGTGCCTGATACAGTTTTATCAAACTGTGACGCAGCTCAGCAGAGCCTCAATTTCAACAACCACCACCAAAATAAAAAAAATAAGCAGCATGATTCATGGCATCTGCTCCTGCTACTTTTTTGAGTGGATCCTGTAGAATCGGACTCGAGCAGATGTGTCACAGAGGCTCGATGAGCCACTCGAGGTTTCTCCTCTGGTTCGGCTGCTTGGAGGCAAATGAAAAATATAAAATGTGTAAAGTCCGACTTCATTTCCTGCTTTAATGGAGGAGGAAGAGCAGAGGAGGGTTGGGGGTTCAGAGCAAGAGGAAATAACAAGCCCGCTCTGTAATGATCACCTTCCATTTTTCTGTTGAAGGAAATAAAAGCCCTGGCTCAAACATGCAGGGCTTCACATGGCACTAACCAAACTCACACTATGGCAAATACAATATTTTTTCCCCCGCAAAATTAGCAGAGGAGCACCTGCTCCATCAGGCCACACTCCGGCTGTCTCTGGAGGGAAATGTGAGTGGAGGGAGCGGCGACTGGCAGCTCATTAAACCCTGCAAGACGACCCGTTAATGATGCGAGCGGAGCGGTGGGCGAGAGCAACACTCAGCTAGCACCTTACCCCCGCTATTAAGACGGTATGGGACGACAGAAAGGCAAACACCGAGATAAACAAGAGAGGAAAATATACACAAACAGGCAGAGGATCCGGTGTCACACAATACTGTTTAATTCCCATCAAGCAGTGACGTCTAATTGATTTCCTGGCAATTCAGAAACATCTGTCCTCCGCTCCCCATCTCGACTCTTCAGCATTCAATCTGCGTCACACACACACACACACACACACACACACACACACACACACACACACACACACACACACACACACACACACACACACACACACACACACACACACACACACACACACACACACACACACACACACACACACACACACACACCGTCTGTTTGTGCTATTAGGACTTCCTGCTCGTGGTGGCAGGATGAGAGAGTTTATGACTAATGGCTGCTTGCATGTGTCGTCCTCCTCTGTTTCGTATCCGGGCCTTTAGCTGGAACTGGACCATGAAGAATAACGTCGTGTTCAGTGAGCTAAGAATTGCTGTAAGAAAAATATTTTATAGAGTATAATTAAAAAAGGTAAACCTGACATTTTTTTCTCTGCCATGCATCAAGTTAAAAGAGTAAACCGGCAATTTAAGAGATTCAAATCCTAAAAACGATTATGTTCAGCTGCTTTCAGAGTCACAGTCAGTTACTCCCGACATTTCCGAAAATAAAAAATATAATAAAAGAGGAGCCGAACGAGATAAAATACAAAATAAAAATAAATGAAAAACTGCCATCGGTAGAAAACAAATCTACTACGAGAAGATAAGTTTGTAAAAAAATCTTTCAAATGAAATAACGTGAGAGGGGGAGATGTCTGCTGCTCTCAGCTCAGTGACTCTAGAGGAGCCACAAACCCAAAACCTCTTTGTGAACCGTGTCTGTGAACCGCAGGGACTCGCCGTCACCGACACCGAGCTCGCTAAGAAGTCTCACCCCTGACAGGCTCCGGCAGCCCTTCACTCCGCTGCTCATTCAATTTCCTGCTCTTTGCATTGCTTACATTTTGACTCCTTTTTTTTTTTTAAAGATTAAGCTTCATTTCCTGGATCACTTCTGTTTAAATCAACCAACTGTACGAAGACGAGCGGGGGTGGGGGGGGAGAGAGCCTCTGCTTCTGCTCCCCAGCAACTGACAGCAAAAAGAGAGACAGAACAAATTCCCTGCGACCTTAAAAGGACGGCGTCAGAGCGGAGTTGGAATCGAGTGAGGAGAGAGGAGGACGGTGAATTCCTTTAATGAGAGTAATTAGTGCCAGCAGAGGAGGACAGGCTGCGGCTCAGTGAGGTGACATCAAGTTGTTCTTAACGTTTCTACCCTGCAGCTTCTCACACTCGGGGGAAAAGGTGAGAAGGTCGCTGCATCACCATTGTTGACTTTAATGTGTCCCGTTCGTGTTTGTGTTGTCGTCTCCTGACGGCAGCAGATCGATGTTTCCCATGTGGGACAATAAGAGTCTTGAACTGACGGAAGAACAACACATTTCTGAATTAATCTGACAATGGTGAAGGAGGCCATCTGTTTAAACTGTTGTGGTGGAATTTGAACACCCACACACACACAGACACACACACACACACACACACACACAGCTGTATGCTCACATAGATAAAGTGGATCATTTAGACGCACAAACAGCCTCTTGTCTGGTAAACTGCTGCATTATGGGACTAAAACAGTGAGGGGTATACTGAACAGTCGGGGGGCTTTTCTCCAGCTTTGTGCAGTGTCAGAGTCTTTAAGAGCGAATTATGGACGTTAGGATGCGCACACACACACACACAAACAAACACACACACACACACACACTCTCTTCCTGCCTCACACCAAGACTTGTTTACAAAATGATAATGAAAAGCTTTGTTGAGTAGAACGGGGGGGAAAAAAAGCCCAATACAAACATGTCTCTGTTGATGGTTTTACTAACACATCAGTTTTTAAATAAATACCCCGTCGCTCAAAAGCTATAGCGTAAAACCTTCGCCGAGGTCAAACCGTCCCCTTAAATTCAAGCTCCACCAAATTACACACACTCGTCAATACACCAGATTTTGTTGCATCAGGATTTAGTTACGTGATGCGATAAAAATTGGGTGAAAAGACGACTCGTGATTGGTGGAGCGCGTGTAGCAGCTTCGCATCACGACCCCATACTGCGCAGGCTGTTGGGCGCAGGACAGCAGAGATTTGAGCTTTTTCAGCGTCGGAGCCATGACCTCAAATGCATCATCACCTTCTGTTTTTAATCCAGTGCAAAGGGACAAGAAGCAGTGAGCTATTGATCATGGTGCTGGAGATAAGGCAAGAAAAACCATGTGCATTTATCAATTGTTTGCTTCACACAAACACAAAAGCGTGACAAAGTGATTCACTTACACCTTCTAAAGTCTCGTGTTTATCACTTAGCCTGCAACAGCTACTTGATTCACTGGAAGCCACCAAATTCGTATGAAAGTGAAATCCGCTTATATATAAATAGATCTTTCTTTCAACAGCCTTTTCACCAGAGCCCGGCAGTGATGAAAGACCCAGTGATGGTAGATTGGCAGTAATGGCAGGAGACCTGCAGAGAGGCAGCGTGACACAGAACAAGAGTGTGTCTGAGAGAGAGAGAGAGAGACAAAAATAGGTAGAGGGACGTGGGGGGGGAAGCCGTGTGACTGTGTGTGTGTGTGTCTGAGTCACATTATGTGGACAAAAGAGGGACAAGTCACCATAATGTCAATAAATACATTTTACGGTGAAAGCATGTATAAGGTCACGTTAAGGTCAAGGGTTAGCGTTAGGCAAGGAGGAACTGGTCACTATGGTTGGGGTCTCCACGAAATCAATGTAAGTCTTCCAGAGTCAGGGAGACATGAAAGTGTGTGTGTGTGTGTGTGTGTGTGTGTTTTACAATAAGATTAGAGACGTGACCTTGTGATGATAAGCACAACCTTGATGATTCAGGGGGAAACACATAGTGGACTCTCCCTTGGTAAATGCAGTCAGTCTGCCCTTGAGCAAGGGTCTTAACGCCATAACAGCCCCAATGAAATCTGCTCTTTGTCCACCAGCTGATGGGTTTTGGGTTGTCCTGGGAACATTTCACGTGTAGAATCATAAATGTTGGATAATAAATGTCAGGCTTTTGCACATTAGCTGTGTGAAATGAGAAGATTGAAGAGCGTAGTGATCTTTCTCTGAGGTGACACCCTCCAAGCTAAGTGCCGGTTTCTGTGGTTTTTGCAATACCATTTACAGGAAGTGCCTGTCAATCATACTGTGTGGACAGTGGTGGGAAAACATCCTTTAGCCTTTCTGCTCATTGGCCCAAACTGGATCGAGATTAAATATCTTTAGTCACTTAAATCCACAGTTGGGAATTGTGAAACAGTTTTTATATGACAATAATGCAAATTGACTGAAATGAGTGCCAATTATGCAAAGCCAATAAAATGTTCAAATACACTTTTGCCATCCTGGAGACCAAGGAGTAAAACAGTGTTTGTTTAATTTAAATTTTTCGATTAGTTCCTCCCTGCGAGGAGACGATTCCCCACCGGTGTCTGTAACCTGACAGGAAATTCAATTTGGGCAACTATGTGAAAATCTCTATTTTTTCACTGCAGCTCACGTTTAAGTGTGCACACGCAGAACAGTCCTGCTTGTCCAACCTGACGTGAGTGGAGTGTGTAGAGGTCGGTAGATAAGGACATGAGAAAAACACACAACCTTGATAGAAGAGGAAGTTACAACACACACAGACGTCAGAGCTTTTGATTTAGAAAGAAACGTTTCTGTGAAGCATCCGTGTAACACAACACCATGCAGACGTTTCCCATGGGAACTCTGTGCAGGACGATTATGTGTCATTTATGTGTGTAGACGCAGGCAGCACGATCCCTTCCACCTGTCAGCAGGCTGATCACCTGCTGGCTGATTTATAATCAAGTCGGGTTCAACAGCGTGTTATATATACACTGATGGTGTTGTACAGTGTGAGACAGTGTGGCATAGATGTAAAGCATATGTGTGTGTGTGTGTGTGTGTGTGATAAGACAGATAAAAGCATGTGTGCACACACTCGATAGCCGACAGTGTGTAATTTCTGTAACGTCTCAACTGCCTTTGTTGCATCATTTAAAAAACGGAAAGGAGAGAGAATTGTGGGGTCAAGCATAGGACTGAGCACTGTGTGTGTGTGTGTGTGTGTGTGTACTGACTCGCCAGTCTGTCTCCAAGACAGTGCCGTTAGAACACAATGAAGCCCATTCAACTCTGCACCACCTCCTGTCTCTAGAATAGTGCTGTATCACAGCTCCTGATGAGGTGGGGAACAAGTGTGTGTGTGTGTGTGTGTCTGCCTCACATAATCCTCAATGAAGCCATCTTTGAATTGTCACTACGTGGCTATAAACCCATCAGGCGCAAACGTGGTGACAGATTGACGTGTTGGCCTGTGAAGTATAATAACTACATGCCTTTATCATACAATGCCAGTGCACTAGACCACGTTACATGAGAGCAATTCATCATGTCACGGGCCAAACTCACATAGTGGCTCTAAGTACCAATTTTCATATTATAAAGACAGAATAAAGATATGGCCACACGTCTCTGTGGAGATTAAGAGCTGTAATCGGCTGTGACAACAGGATATATGGTCACATTATTTAACATAACGAGTGTAATATGACACATGTCATAAGTCCTGTAAGTTCAATGGAATAGACGGACAATTCGTACAGAAGAGTTGAATGAGGAAAAGGTTTGAATCAATTCACAGCTCGAAACTCGATAAGTATGAGAACAGACAGTTTACCAAAGGCTGCGACCTGAAATCTATGTCAACATATTTCTGCTCACATTGTTTGAGTAGAAATTAGTATCGTCGGTTTTACTGGCAATAAACAGAAGGCGTGTAAGACTGACAGTTATCTCAGAGAGCCGATACACGTGAGCTGCCTTGTGTTTGCAGAGTGTGAACCTAGATGCTACAAAAGTCCCAAACACACCTGATCCTCACACATCCACTCGGTCTTTCAGGTCTAATAGAGGGAAACTGTGCCAGCGGAATTGGTGTCTCTTCTTACACAACCTTTACAGAACAATGAACCACCAGTGTGGTGAGGCGGCAGCGGCAGGGAGGGCAGTGAGGTGTGCAGCTCTTATGTGAGGCTCCTTGTTGAGCTGGCAACACAGAGGGATGCGTTCAAATCCAGATCAAGTGAGAAAACATATGAGGCGACCGACAATCACATGTTAACTATTAATAGGATCAAATCCAAATTCAATGGGAAAAAATGTTTGGGATCTAATTAAAATCAGACTTTTGGACACATGTACTGAATTTACTGTGAAGTTGTTCTGCAAGAGTCACGAGTTCTATTACTAAACAAAACCACCAATAAAAAATGGATTGTGTTATGAAGAGATAAATGGTTTATGTGATTTAGGAATAAAGTTTGAGCTTCCAAACAAACTCAAGCGTATTGTCATATTGATTCGTATGTAGTAATAGTTGTAGTAAGAGTAGTAGTAGTAGTAGTAGTATTAGTAGTGGTAATGATTATATCTTACCTGTACTGAGAGTAAATACAAAAATACAAATAGGACGTCAAGTGGACCCACAGCTGGAGACACACACGTTAAGGAAGAAGGTAACAGCAGCATCAGCAGCTAAAGATATTTGAAACTAGATTCTCCGGTTTGCTGAAGCTTTTGGGTATTTCTTCACAAGACAGTGGATCCAGATCAACAGGTCCATCCAGGGTTGCACTTTTTCTCAAAATGACCTTAATATGAGATGGAGAGTTGAACCACCAGTTTACCAGGCTGCTCTACACCACAACCTGCATGTGTGTGTGTGTGTGTGTGTGTGTGTAACTAATTTAAACAAAGACCCGTGAACGCTCCGTAACACACACACACACACACCAATAAATATATGCAACTATGTGTTAAGAGATGATGATGATGAGGAGCAAGGTGTGATATGATGAACATTCCCACATCCCACTGTCCTTTTAAAAATGCATACATTCCTCTTTTTCCACAAAAACATATATGCTTATGCAAACACACACACACACACACACACATATTCTTGGCCTATATGCTAAAGAAAATCCAGGCCTCTGATGATTATGACAAATCGGCGAATGGGACGAGGACGTTACATTTTCACAAGCTGGAAAAATAATAAACACAAAATCAATTCCTGTGTTTGAGGTAAAGCTCCCAGACCAAGTAATATTCTGCAAAAACAAGTTTTTTTTATCTGCTGGAAGGTTTAATTCCTTCAAACGATTATTCATCCTGATGTTGAAACCAGACAACCCCCCTGATGATGATGATGATGATGATGATGATGATGATGATGATGTGAAGCGTTTAATCACATACTTAAAACCGCAAATTAAAAATCTTTAACGCAGCGAGTATTAATAATGTCTAAATAAATATCGACCCTTCGCTTCGATCCTGATCTCCTGCAGCCAAGCAGAGAAACCCCCCCAAAAAAAAAAACGAAAAACAATGGAACAGAGACAAAGAGCTTGGTTCAGATTTTCAGGTAAGAAAATGCACTTGAGGTCAAAAGAAACCTCGAGACACTTAACTTCACCGTCGGCCTGCTCCTGACGTCTTTTCTTTTCTCTTCACTCATTTCACATACTGTTTTACCTGACGACTGTTTTGTTCTGATTAATCATTCAATTCTTGTTTTTAACTGCTTCTATGTGAAACACTTGTTATCGGTAAATTGTGCTACATAAATAAAGTTTACCATTATCATGTTAGTAGTAGTAGGAGAATTAGTAGTAATACTTGTAGTAGTAGTAGTAGTAGTAGTAGTGATTATATCTTACCTGTATTGAGAGTAAATACAAAAATACAAATAGGACGTCAAGTGGACCCACAGCTGGAGACACACGTTAAGGAAGAAGGTAACAGCAGCATCAGCAGCTAAAGATATTTGAAACTAGATTCTCCGGTTTGCTGAAGCTTTTGGGTATTTCTTCACAAGACAGTGGATCCAGATCAACAGGTCCATCCAGGGAGTGTCCTTGATGCAGTTCTAAATACATTGAATTCACGAGGGGTCTGTTGGGCCTTGAGTGTTTGCACTTGACTAAGTGACATTTCAGTTTTCCTCAACAGAAAAGAAAAACATATTGAATTGATTGAATCTACTTGTGTCAAACCAGCAGTTGTTTAAAATCTAATCTTCACTTATTTAAATCAGAACATCAGTATGTAACTTTCCATGCACGTCATCCCTGAGGCCTGATGATAATGACAGGTTTGCAGCAGCGTGTACGTATGAAGACGGGTGAGGTGGATCTGAGGCAGACCTGTTGGGTGTTTTGTTCTTTCAAACAACTGATTAATGGTATGTAGCTGTTAGGAAATGGGGCGTCGTCGCAGCGTGTGGGATGAAGATGCTGTCTGGCTGAGGGCGGCACCCCCCACTCCCATTTTCTGTCAGCTCTCGACTCTACACACGTTCCAGAAAATAAAGCCGACAATGTCCCTGAACAAATACTCAAAATGTCAGACGACAATGAATCGAAATCTTGTAATGTCCCAGTGCCCACGGAGACATCGGAAAAAAACTGGTTGGATCTGAACAGCCCACAACTTGTTCAAGTCTTCACGTTCGAGAAGCATTTTTGCCACTTTGTTGTCGCATCAATTATCCGAGGAGTCGACCAAATGTTCAGCCACTGCATAATCACCACCTTTGTTCATACACATCATTTTAGTCTTCAATCTGCACATTGCTCTCCAGGAACCCCCTCCAGCTGCTGCATGCCTGCTGGTGGGTGGGCAGGAGTTTGGGGACACACAGTGAATAAACAGTGTAATCAAGTGGGAGGAAATCCACTGAGATTCAACAGGGAGAACAAACAAATACAAACACACATTCCCGGCATTAAATGCAGCAGGGTCTGTGGCTGACCAGGGGGCAGCCGCCTGAACGGGGGGGCTTTTCTGGGCAAACTGAGGTGAAGCTCAGCTCTTCCTGGTTTAAATTTTTTTGCAGCCTCCTGCGGCAGTGTGTATTTGTGTGTGTGCGCTCAGTCGGCACTCGGCCACTTTCCCAGATGAGATTCTCTGCTGCAGGATAATCCTGATGAAAATGTCTTTCCTCTCCCTCTCTCACTCTCTCTCCATCCGTCCGTCCGTCCGTCCGTCCGTCCGTCCACACACAAACCGCGGGCCGGCCTCCCTCGCTCTTCCTCTCCCACCTTTGTTCACGTCTCACCTCCCTCGCACTACCGCTGCACTACAGACCCCTCATTGACGCACTTATCTCTCTCCACTGCTAAAGAGAAAAGTAATGCGATGCCCCGTGCGTCACTGTCATTCTTATAAAAGACGCCGGACAGCCAGGCTGCTTTTGTTGTGTCAAATGAATCATATTCACGTCCTTGCTCTCCTCCTCCTCCTCCTACTCCTCCTACTCCTCCTCTCTTCCGTCTGCAGCTTTTACCTTAGCCTCCACTGAGGATTCCATTTCATTCTTTTTTTCGGCACACCCTCGTTCTCCGTCACTTACCTGGGTGCTTGTTATAGAGCTCGACTGCGCGGTTCTCGGAGTAAAAATCCAATCTCTGAAAAGATTGTCAGCTATAAAATTGTAACTATGCAGCGTTGACTTGCCACAAGCTACGAGATAATTAAACAATGTTATATTCTCTTGCGGAAGCCACAAGTCCGCATGATATCCACTCTGTGATTGGCAGAGCTAGTTACTATGGAAATGTTGTCTATGATCGACGCTAGGTTACTGTTCCCAACACAATATGAAACTCTAGAAACAAACATTCAAGAAACAAACTACATTACATTGCAAAACTATAACAACAATGTTAAATTCAAGGGGATGGGATGCGGAGTTCCTTTACTCTTAAAATAATCTGGTACATTTGCCTTTTTTCTGGTTTACAATATTTGTCTTTGCTCCAAATCGAATGTCTTATGTTCATCTAATGCCAGCTCCTCAACCTGGCTCCAGGATTTCAGGATTTTCTGAAACGTCGATGGAGGAAATAGTTGGGAAATCGACTTCCTTCTAAAAGCGGACGTTCACTGTTACGCTCTGATTAAGACTTTAAGTTGGTGAAATGTCGTCTCTCTCTCTCTCTCACACAGATCCACTCGCTCTGTCCAGCACCGACACCACATGCTGGTGCAATCCAAGAAACAAGCTTTATTGCTCTTCACACACAGTTGGATTTGACAAGCTCAAGTTCGACAGTACGTCTTCGGGTTTGTTCTCAATAAAACAACGTGAGCATCGCCTGCTGTTACGAGGCAGTTTGTCAGTGTCATTTTTCGAGAACTGAAGACTCGTGGGAGGCAATAAAGCACAAGTGAGTGAAAAGTTAGTGTTGCATGCTGCATGGAGACAACCTTCAAGCACTTTAAAGCACACACACACACACAGAGGAAAATAACCTGCTTGGTGTGAGTATCCTCTGCAATGTCACACTGACCTTTCTCCCACTTCTCCCTCCTTAGTTTTGACCACATATTTACTTTAAGTGTCATCACATCCGGGTGTGAACAGCATCTGCAGATAACGCCATTTGTTGAAGATACAGGAGGAGATTACGTTTGCTGAAGGACATTCATGACCACTGTTGCAAAAGAGTATTCACCAGGAGAATGTTGATGGTGTTGACACCACATTCAGAGTGAAAAATATTTCAATTTAAGCAACGTGGCTTTAAATTTGGATATCATGAGCGAAGCAAAATCTGAATTTGTGCTTTTGTGCACGTTTGTCCAGGTCGTAGAAGTTGAAATAATTGAACTAAGATTCTGCTGAAATAATGATTGGAAGTAAAGTCTGGGTTCCTGCGGATTTCCACAAGTTACATAAAAGAAAGACCATAATGAATGACATTTAAAAAAACCTATGTCAAGTAGGACAGATATTAAAAGAATATCGGAATCCCAGAATTACTTCCACTTTTCCATAACTGAAGATAAGGTGAAGTAGCAGAGTGTAGAATAACCCTGGAAACACCACGTTATCTCTCAAATACCGAGCGAGACAGAGGGTATCCTCGTCTGTCCTTCATACAAGCCGAGTCACCCAGTGGACATATGTCCAGGTCCAACAGTTCCCTTATGAAACCACACTTAAAGTCACTGGATCCAGATTTTTATTTGGATCTGCAGCAAATTGCAAAAATATCAGTTCCTTAAACATTGTGTTGAAAATGCTCTATCACGCAATGTTAATCCCTCCATCAAGTTTCATGGAAATCCGTTAGGTAGTTTTTGCGTAATCTTTCTAAATAACAGGTTGAGAAACAAACACAGATGAAAGCATCACCTTCATTCCTAAACATATAAGAGCTAATAAATAATATTTAATGTACTTTTTAAATCTAAAATCCAGATTATTAAATTTGGGACTTTTTAAGAACCAGAGAGTTAAGAGCCAGAAAGTGGACGTTTATAAAAACAACTTTTCATACAGGTTAAAAATTTATAAGATTTTGCTGAATTCATCTTCTGACCTACAAAACTGCAAAACTGCGTCTTAAAAGATTCTCAATATGAATTAAATCCTCTGCTCTACATAGATTTAAAAACGCAGACCACCAGGTTCCCCCCACAGACGAAACATGTGCATGTTCATCTCTGACCAAGGTATGTGGTCCATTTCCAACTGACACCAAACGCCCCCTATAAATGGGGCAGCAGTAGCATGTTCCAAAACTCTGGTCAGGCACAGGTCAGCAGCCTTTTCTCCTCCTGCACGGTACAGGGTCTCCTGAGGTCTCCACAGAGAGACATGGCTGTAAGCTGATCCTAAGGTGACCAGGAGGGAGAGTGGGAGAGAGGGGGGGGAGAGAGAGAGAGAGAGAGAGAGAGAGAGAGAGAGAGCAGGGTACACAGAGAACAGAGAGAGAGAGACATCCTCAAGGACAGACAACTTCTATTTTGGCCTGGTGGTGAACTCGGCTTGGCCGTCTGACAAGAGCACGACACAGAGCCTTATTTAGGAAAGGGGAGCACCCTCCAAACAGCAAGGGGGAGACGAAAGGAGAGAGGAAAACAGAGGGAGAGAACAAGCCAGGGAAGGATTGCGATGTGGGGCCTTCGAACGGTCGGCCCTCGGCGTGTCAAGCAGCAGCGGAGCGTGGAGTGCTCTTTATCCACCCCCACATAAAAGCCCAGCCCCGCTCGGTTTGACCTGCCAGAGCAGAAATCCATACTTCATCATCACAGCGGCTGCCCTCCCAAGACCCAGCCGGAGAGAGCCACTGTGTTCGTACATGCGATGTGTCTGAGAGACTGTGTGATTGCTATCGAGTGGAAGCAGCGCTGCATTGCAAGTTTATGTGTAATGTCGACTACAGCAGGGGGCGTGTATCTCACAGCAGACGACTGGCGGCTGCAGTTTTTGTGATGCGCGTGAACCAGATCAGCAGATGTGGTCACCTGTGGGTTTGTGTTGTACGAGATCCTGGTTTCTGAAAGTCGTCTTCGCAGGCCGGGAGGTGGCACTTATGCAAGGTCACAGTTAACACATAGAATGACTCCTACTAGAATCCTGCTGTAAGAGCCCAAGCAAACACAGAGTGACGAGCTCACGCTGGAACGAGGGTCGACAGCGAGCACGGTAAACAACTTCTAACACACATGTGGCAGACAACCCCAGAGGATATATCACTTACTAATAATGAAGGCCTCGTTATTATTATAATTAAAGGGTACAAGGGCAAAGGATGGATGCTGTACATATTGGAGAACCCTCAGGGAACACTCATTTGCTGCTAATAAATTTGACTGGAAAAGAAAAAATTTAATTCTGCACAAAACTCCTCCAGTTTGAATTTCTGAATGAAATCGCCCTAAAGGCCCTTTCAGATATAACGCAACAGTGGCACCCCTGCGCTCTGAAACCCATTCATTTGAATGGAACGCTCCATGCAAGGATGGTGTCCGCAGCTCAAAGTAACCGAAGCCCGGTGCAGTTAATGCAAGATGCACCGGGCTTGTGCTTCCTTGTCCCACATGCATGGTTAGAGCTCATTTTCCTGTGCAGTGTAAGCAAATGTGACACATCCAGGAGATCCAGGAGACTCTCCAGAGGTTTCACAGCAAGCGAGCGGGCGCATCGAAGCTAATAACACACGACGGTTGCAAAATGGAAGCCAAACACATAGAAGACGAAGATGTCAATTTGGAAAGACAAGGAGATTCGAGAGGTTTTGCAGATAAGAGTGTAGATGTGCTGTAAACACAAACACGTGATCCACACAATGGAATTCATACATCACATCCTGCCTCCTGTAAACTACTGTAATCTCCTGCATGTGAAAAGCAAACTCCAGAGAAAGTTCAGACCCAATTGTCAGGACACATCTCCGGGGAAATCGGCCGATGGCACATACACATTCTGAGTCCAGTTGGCATGTACGGTGTTTTTGTCAGGTGTATTGTCATAGGTAGAGAAAATGTGTTGAAAGGTCCTGCTCCTGTAAGCGGGACCTTAAGGTTCAATAACTCATAAGAATAAATGTTATACTTTCCTTCTAATCTTTTTTGATCTAATAATTAAATTGCATCGGTGGATGGACAGATGACAGTCTAAACATATCCATGCAGAGTCGGGGTGGAACCCAGCTGCAGAGGCCGCCTGTGTCATCAGGCATCAACATGTGTTTCATCAGCCTGTCGTCAATCAGAAGGGAAATTAATGACGGAAGTTTCCTGATTCTCGTTCCAGTTTGTATAAATAAGCATCACTGTCGACACACACCTCTGACACCGGCTACATTATCTGTGCATTAAATCCCTCGCAGAGAACTGGGTTGTGTTCTGTGCTCCTGCAACACAAACCCCAGCTTCGCAGTCTGAAACACGTGAGTTTCAAAGTCAAAGTAGAACAGCCGAGTGCCACCTTTCATGTGTTGAGCTCGGGGACTATATTTTTGTCTCCGCAGCTTGTCGGGCAACAGCAGGTTAGTGACGGGGAAAACTTTGAGCTGTTGGCGTACCGAGCCATCAAACGCCTCCGACCGACTAATGAGGGCTCTGAACACTGAACCCCGAGGCAAGAGGGGGGCGACAAATGAGGGGATGTGCGTTTTCTGAGACCTCTTTCCTTCTTTCTTCCTCTACCTCCATCCTCCTCTGCGCCGTCTTCAGAACGCAACACAGAATCTGCAGCATGTGTGGGCGGAGGGGTGTTCTTAACGCAGGTATATATAGCGCGCTGACTTGAGATGTCTCGGCAGAGGAAAAGAAATTGAGAACTTCACCGGAAGACCGATAAGTCAAGTGAAATGATATACACACGCTGCATGGAATAGATGTCATAAAAATGAAAGAGATGCATGGGTGTGTCTGACTCCCTCTCTTTCCAGGAACAGCGTGAGCACAGCCAGAAGCCCGGCAGTCCATGAGTGTGTGTTTGTGTGTGTGTGCGTCTACAGATGCCAGATCAGAGGTGGAACACAGCTTAATTCCCCCAGCAGCGGCAGGCTGTGCTCAGCCGTAGGTAACCCGTTGGTGGGGTTAGCACGCCGCTGTTTGGACATCCTGGAGACTGGGGCGACCCCGCCTGCACTGCAGAGATTACACACACAGCAGTGATGATGCACGTGGAGATTGGCTGTTCTGTATGATCCAGGTCAGCGGAGGGAAAACAAGCATTGAGGCGCATGAGGCGTGGAAAGAGAAGAGAAACTGAATTTTTTTCCCAGTGTCTCATGATGCTGCACATTTTTTCTTCTTCTCCTTTCACTCTCTGCTGAGCTATGTCTAGTAATTACTTTCGCGCTCACCAGGGTTTTTGCCTCCTTGTCTCAGCAGTGAAAACATCCCTTTGTCCCGCCGCCATCCAACGGAATAGAGAGCATATTAATACCAAAGACCTCCCGAGGCAGGAAGTAACCCAAGCTGCTGGGACAAACATGGCCTCCCACATCGTTCAGCTTCACTCAACCTTTGCTCCACTTTCTGTGTAGAGACACAGGTGATCTACAGTCCCTGTAACTGTGAGCCGCCCAACCTTTACAATCACTGAAAGCTTATTGTGCTGCTGCCCCATTTTGAGTCTGACAACAGCTTTGCAGCTAAACAAGTAAATGTAACCGGGATCTGTTTCTACAGCTGCTGCAGCTTGAGACCAGAACCTTTCAGAAACCGCATGAAAAGAAATGATGAAAGAAGTTATGAGCTAAATGTGCATCCTGAGAACAAACCAGCTCCATAATCCATGTGTTTTCTGACCTATTTTTGGAGGAAATGTTGACTTTGTTGTGATTTTATTGGTTTTAACTTATAACATAAAGTCTGCTCAAGTTCCAGCAAAGGTTCAAACGAAAGTCATTGGTTCCCAGGTATCCTCTTTTCCTAAAGAAGGCAAAAATGTGTTTTCTGCTCTTGCACTGGTGTTCACACACACACACACACACACACGCACACGCACACGCACACGCACGCACACCAGGACATCAGATGTCTGCATCCATCTGCCTATCACAACAAGCTTGGTTTGTGGGTATTTCCTGCAGACGTTCGTACATTCTCACTTCTTACGAAACACAATATGTTTGACTAAGAAAAGCCAAAGGCCTCCATTTGTGAAAGCACTGTTCTCACCTACTGAAACCAGAGTTGAAAGAAAGGGTTCCCTTCTCCCGTCCACGGATTAACAAACATTCTGGATGTGACCGCCGCCCGTGAGGCTGAAATCAGTTTGCTTTGATCTGACTGTACGGGGGTGACTCACAGCTAACATCTGATTTCCTCAGAAAACACGTTGTAGCGGGAAAGTCTCCAAAACAGGAAGCTGTGGGCAGAGGAAGTGCCGGCCGATCTCTGCGTACTCAGATCACCTCTGGAAATATGAACCAACAGCCTCTTGGCCGTTTGATTTGGCTTTTGCAACTTGAGTCACAGGCAGTGAAAAGAGGGAGCGCCAGAATGAGAGAGCTGAGCGAGAGGACGAGAGGAAGGAGGAATCGATGAGTGGAAAAGGCTGTGCATCAATGAAACACCTAGATAAAGATAGATTCATTAATGAGGTATAGTTCATCAGGTTTTCCACATTAGTTCTTACAACAATAAAACTGAAGCCTCTGCTAACAGACATCCAATTTAAAAACTACGAAAATATTGGAACAAAATAAGATTCAAGCTTTTTAAAAAGCTTCAAAAGCTTCAAAAGCTCCTTTTTCTCTTATTAGAGAAAGACAAACAAGCTGAGTTTCCATCGACTGGTAAAAAACCAAAACAGACAAATCTGAACTAATGTTGTTGCTCTAAAGGAAAAGTTTGGCATTTTGGAAACTCTACTTGTTTACATTCTTGTCATGACTTAGATGAAAAGATTGACTTCCTTATCAGAACAGTAAACAAAAAAACTGAGATGGAATAATTTGATTAGTTCTTGGCTGTGACTCCAGGAAGTTACTGGTCCAAAACAAGAAATATGAAAAACATAACGCTAGAGAAGCTGGTGAGATATACTATTAAACTATTTTTAACACATTAAACAAACAAAATATAATGTGTTCATTATTGAGATTTAAATGTGATGTTATGTGAAATCTGTTACTTTAAGTGTCCCCCTTGTTTAGGTCTTTCTGATAAAGTAAAAATAACTACAGCTACTTATTTATCTCTTCTTCTATGGTCATTCTGTTTTATACTCTGCATCTCCTCTTGTTTTTGTCGTCCTTTGCAACACATGTGTTTTTGTGTCATGTCAATAAGGCAAATTGATAGTGAAGCTGAGAGTGTCTGTGAGAGGGGAGAGGACATCACAGGAGTGTGTTCCTAATCAAATCTGGCAAAAGAGCGTCAGCTGTGGGGCTCAGGTGGATCTCTGGAATCTGCACAAACACCCTTTCAGACAGATGACAGGATAACACCTCGCTATCACTCCATCCTCTCCTCCGCTATCTGTTCTCTCCCTTTTCCTTTTGTTTTACGTTCAGACTCGGCTTCCCTCCAGTCTCCATCTTTACATTTCAATCTGCAGCTACACATTCACCTCACTTACTCCTCTTTTACTCAGGTATATCTTTATACATCCTTTCCCATTGCTAATAGAAGAGTTTGCCTTTGTGTGACGACCACGCAGAAAACTCAGGGGCTCTCTCACCATGCCGTCTTGTCAGTGTCGCACCTTGCACGATATGAAAGGCTACGGCTATTTACTCGTCAATGCCTGGAAGTTCAATGTGTATCATAAGGTTACGGTAAAAGGTCTAGACCAGTGCTCGCCAACCTGTCGATCTCCCAGTCTTCACTGTCGATCCCCGAACTCTCTGGACTCACTGGCTGTAGTCGCGCCGCAGATCAGCTGTGTGTCGTTTGTCTGTTTTTCACACGCGCTGTGTGTCCGCTACTGGCGTCTGAGCAGCTGGTTTATCTCCTGCATTTCCTTCAAGTACTGGTATTTATTTTTAGTACAAGGGACTTCTTTCATACAAGGCAATAATCATATTTGTGGCCATATTTAAATCAAAGCCTATATGTAAAACATTGTGCTGCAGTAGCAGCTCCTCTGCAGAACATGTTGTGGAACTGAGAAGCTACATATTTTGCATTGTAAATATTAATTGATATTAATTTGAATATTGTGCATTGAATAGAAAAGGTTGCTCAACTGCCTCTCTTTGTGTATATTTATTTCTTGTACATTCAGCCTTTCACACAAATTGCAAAAAATAAAAAATATGACCCTCCTAAGTGGGTTTTTTGGAAGATATCAGGGTGGTAGCTCTCGGCTTACGTTTGGAATTAAAAAGTGATCTTGGGCTCGAAAAGGTCGGTGACCACTGGTCTAGACTGTCAAAATAAAGAAGAAGCAGATAAAATGATCGCGTTCACTTGGATGTTATGATCACTGACTATCGCAGCCACGACTAAAGATATTTGGCTAGAGGTTTTCTTAGCATATGGTTTTATAAAGCCTGACAAATATACCTTGTGACTGGACAGACACAATAAGCAAGTAGTTGTGAGTGTCTACATCCTTGTTTCTGTTTATGCCCTTGCAGACTGAAATGTAGCACCAGAGTTTTGAAAACCGAAACGAGCCAGCAGCGATTCCTAACTTCTCCAAAGTAGCTTCTCTAAAACTCAAACACCAGGTGTGTCCTTAACAGAGTTGGCTATATGGTCATTCTCTTGCTCTCTGATTGGGACAAATGTGCAAGTAACGGTGTTAAGAGTCCCCATGTGACATTCGATCCCTTGGATCCATGCTCTCAACCCATTCAATCGCACCTGGGAACTGCTACAGTCTGCTGCTGTTGCACCTCTGGGCCACTCTAATGGAGTTATTGGTGATTAATTGCACTGCTCAAAGGCAACATGTCAGGGGCAAAACACAAAGGCTTGTGTTTGCTGTCAAAAACCAACACCTACTCATTCACTTGCTCTACATTTGCACTTAACTCAAGCCCAAATTCTCAGACCCATCTGGGGCCATGGATCAATACCTGACCCCCTTGCATTGGGCCCAACAGGCCCGCTCTCGTGGGAAATTAGAAAGGGCTTCAGTAGGCAATGGCGTTGGGTTTTGGTTTGACCAGATGGGAGATGAATATGGGTTTTGTCAGCAAGGCTTGCAGTCGCTGCATACAGAAGACAACTGCCTGGGGCACGGTGATTCAGACGCAGTGAGGTGACAGGAAGCTGCATGGGCTTTCCTCTGGGCTGCAAGACGTAGCCGGGACGAGGCTGAACGCCGCCTTCAGTTCAGGTGCAGAGGGTGAGCTGGAGACGAACATGTCCGCCACTGGATGAATCAAGGCCACAATCCCGGGAACTCAAGAGCAACATTGAAACCGGAAAAAAAACTGTCCACGATGCGGGAAACTTCAAAACCAAACAGTTTTGAAAGTGGGGAACGAGCTTGACCTGAAGTCGTGGAAGGTCCAGGTCAAATCTTACAGCCCCGAAAACACAACAGAGCAGAAGTGAGTCACCTGAGAAGACATGAGCTTCACTACTTAGTATATCTCTGCCTGACCAGTAGAGAAATGCTGTATCTGTTCATATCAACCCATTTGCTTTGAACACCTTTAAACTGCAGTTTTTTTTACTGAACGTGCAATGACAAGGGTCCTCACGTCACAAGCCTCCCTGCTCCCCTTCACTCCCCCCTCCCTAACCTTCATATCCCGGAATTGCAAAAACAGAAACACACACACACACACACGCACACACACAGCATCTCCTCTTACCCATCTGTGCCCGTGTCAGATATTTCAGAGGTCCATGGTGGATGAGACTCCTGCTGATCTCTAGTCGGGTAGTTTTGGTGCAGGAGCCGCTATGCCATCGCATCGGTGATGCTGGCGCCGCGGTGATAACAACAAGGGGCCGGGGTCCCTCTCCGTGTGTCTCCCACCAGCACGGCTACTCCACGGGCATCTCGTAGTGCTCTCCACCCCCCCCCCCTGTCCTCCGGTGTTATCCGCCGGATCAGAGGCGTCCCGAGCCGGACCTATCCGGTGGATCCTCTCGGTGGTGGTGGTGGTGGTGGTAGTGCCTCAGCCTCCCTCTCTCCCTCCCTCCCCCCCCCTCTCCTCTCCGGTGTTTATTCTACGAAAACACCGAGCAGCGGTTAGTCCCGAGGCAGAAAAACACATCCAGTGAACGCGGAGCCGCGGAGGTGCGCAGGGAAGGGAACGGCGCGGAAGAGGATGGAGATGGAGAGATGAGGAGGGACACGGGGTGGCGCTGTGTGTGTGTGTGTGTGTGTGTGTGTGTGTGGGGGGTGATCGCCGCTGTCTTCCGTCCTATTCGCCGTTTTTCTGTCGTGTTTACGAGCCGCTGTCGCCTCCTCCTCCTCCTCCTCCTCCTTCCTCGGTCTTCTCTATCTCTCCCGTGATGCGTCCCCTGCTCGTCCGCGCCCCGTGCGACGCCTCCTCGGTGCGTAAAGACACTACGATCTCCCCCCGGGTCTCTCCTCTGCTTTGCTGCTTTCTCATCACCTCCTTCCCTCTCGATCAGGCAGAAGGAGGCGGTGGATACGAGTGTGTGCGCGTGCGGGTGTGTGTGTGTGTGTGTGGGGAGGAGGAGGAGGGGGGTGCAAGTGAAGGGAAACCAAGGGTTTGGGAGGCGGAGAGCTCCAGAGAGCTCCTCCCCCCGTTATGTTGCTTATCAGCGGCGGACGAGGGGGGCGCTCATCACAGGAGGGAAATATGAGAGAGATGGGGGAGGAGCTTGGGGGGGGTGTGCATGCAGAGAAGACTGATTTTATTATTACTGCTGCTTCACTGACATCCTCCTCCTGCTGAGGAGTCTCAGCTCAAACCCTGGATTCATCCAAACCCCCACAAACAACACACGAGTCATGCAGAGAAGGGGGTACTCCTCTGTGAGCCCCCCCTGAGGCCGGGATGCTCACTGCAGGCCAGGACACACAAAAGTTGCACGGATGAAATGTTAAAGAGACAAGTGCTACTTGGATGAACTTGCGAGAACAGGAACATTTGCCCTGAAGGTGGCGCCAGAGAGAGCCCTGTACGTGGGATGGTTACTGTGCATTTCCGAGCTCCGGAGAACAGGGGCCCCATTATATGACCAACAGCTACGCACCTTTCCAGATTCAGGGACACATGTTAGTAAGATAAGATGAGAAATTTGCAATAGATAAGAAATTTGCAATATTACAGCAGCAAGAGTCAATCAGTAGGTAATGATAAGTGACATGCAAGTGTATATCTTCCAAAAAACCCACTTAGGAGGGTCATATTTTTAATTTTTTGCAATTTGTGTGAAAGGCTGAATGTACAAGAAATAAATATGTAAATAAAAACTTGTTTGGCTCCATAGGTTTGAGCAAAGTCGCACATCACTGAATATATTTTGAAAGTAATTACATGTTCAAGCAAGTTCTTTAAAAACATCTCGGAAAATAGAAATCACATTATTCATTCAATTATTATGATTATTATTGATGTTGCTGTTATATTTATTGTTCGTAAGTGACTACTTTTATAAAAAAAACAGGGGCACTTCAAGAGCCAATCAGAGTTCAGCTCGGGCCTGTTCCCCTCCTGGCTCCACCCCTGGATACACCCTTGTATGTACATCCGTGTTTATACAACACCTTGACACCGATTTACCATATTTACATTCAAACAAAGAGCAAAGACTCAGATGTGACAGACATAAATACAAAATGTATGCATCTCATATCATAAAAACGTCTGTATATGAACATGTAGTATGTTCAATAAGTTGTTGGCAAATATATGCAGATTTTCCGAGAAGGTGTTCATGTGAATTTTCCCAGTGAGGAACTAATGGGGCTAATAGAGTTAGAGACCAGACCGTCTCATTTAAGTTCGGCCTTCGCAGTCTACGTGGCCCACGAAGACACGCCTCCTTCGGGGGCCACACAGATCAGGTTCTCCGAAGGACACGTCCCCTGAATTGGGACAAAGCTATACGGTCACCATCTTAGTTCAGAGTGTTAACGTGCTAACCTTTTTAATTAATACTAAACACAAAGTACAGCTAGTTTTTCAGGTATAAACCAAAATGTGTTTTTTAGAATAATTAAGAGAGGAAGGAACGGTGCGTTTGCCGTGTGACTAAATACTGAACTTGAAACTAAAACTTTAGATCAGGCCCTGAAAAGCAACACATCTATTTAAATAAGTTCAGTTTCAGGCTGGATCATTTCACAAGGCCTCTGTGACTCTGGGAGTTTTCCAGCTTTTGACAGTTTTTGCAGACACAGTTGTGTTGTAATGTTTGTGGTAATTTGTACTGCGCTGATGCTGCAGCCACTGATTTGTGTTGCAATGAAGCCGTTCGGTGGAATAATACAGCAGGTGATGAATACTGATCGGGTCGACCTGTTGACCTTTTATACTACACAGTTAGGACGTCTGATAGACTAATTTATGTCTGATGAAACAAGCTTCAAACTACTTATTACAGGATTGTGGTTTTTGACACTAATTGCTGGGACTCTTTCAGGCTTCAGGTTACAGTTGGGTCACTCTCTCAGATTCAGGTCAGGAGGGAGCTGTTCATTCACGAGAAGGGAACTCAAAGTCCAGACGCTCATAATACAGATGATACTGATACTATTTGCAAGGACAAAGGCCTGTGACCGAGTTACCTTTTAACAACAGCGTTCATGCAGTAAGCCAGTGAAATGGAACACCTCAGCTTGTTATAGTTTTACACTAAAATCCCGCTGAACAGTCGGCCTCCATGGAGCGTTACATCCTTCATATCTCATGTCAGCCCGAGGTGTTCAACCTCACACCCTCCCTGTGTTCTCCCCCCGTGAGGTCAGCAGCCATCGGTGGGAGGCGCCGAGACCCACATCCCACGCTGCGTCTGCCTTTTATCAAATATTGATATCAGCCTGTCAGCATCATCAAATGGGGCAGAGGTGGGTTTTTAAATCCCAGGCAGCAGGAGACTCGTGAAGCCGGGGTATGAAGTTAGTTTTAGTAATACCTGGAGCCCCATCAAACCGAGAACATGGTTTGAAGTAAAAGACTCCCCCAGGTTTTGCCCTCTCCCTCCCTAGGTTTATATTTCCTATACGTTTGACAGTTACACCTCTGGTCAGCCACAAAAACAAAAAAAAGTTTGGAGGAGACAAGAAACAACCTCCAACAATTGTGACGCAGAATGACACATCAGTCTTTACCATCAGACTTTAACGGTTTAGCTTGTTTATAATAATCATATTTGATATCAGCCAGTCAAACAGTAGTGTTACTAGTCGTGGAATAATGTTTACTTACATTTAGGATTTATGTCCATCTGCATTTTGAAGGGGAACTGGCTGACACTTGGAATTTAGAGAAAGAGAAACCGGGTCATACGGGGACAAATCGTCGTACTTTTATTTCACACTGTCACAGCTCTTAATGAAACTTTTCACGCTGATTTGGTCACATGAGAAACACGTGGAATCCAAATGTCTCTGAGCCTAATTAGGGGGCGATAGGGGCTAATGAAATTTGAACTTTTTGTAGGTGCTCTGACTGTTCATATCTCCTTTAATGAAGGTCAAAGAGAAATGATTATCTTGTTGTTTTAAAGCTCATCCAGCTCCATATTTATCTAAACACTCTGCTGTCGTCAATATAAAAGTAACAGAATGGTGCGAGTGGGAGTTATGCACATTTTCACTTTTTGAGACTTTATTTTCTCCCCGAAGATAAAACTTTGGTTCAACATGAATCTTTTTCCACTTCATATAGTTTTGTTTAGTTTAAATTACAGACACATCACAGTCTGTGTCCCGGTATCGACTCCCTCTGCCTTTTGTCTCAAAGGCAAGAACAAAACCACAGATATGCCCTTAATCCTCACACCAGTTCTGGTCCCTGTAACCTTGACTTCAGTCTGGTGATCAAGTCTCCAGCTCCAAATTTCTGTCTGTCAGTGTGGAATTTTATCTGAGAGGAAGCTCGTTGGTCGCGGAGGTGAAACCTGGAGCCAGCAGTTCAGTTCGTCTGGACTCGGATCAAAGTCTCAGAATAAGATTCATATCTCCAGCGTTATCTGAGAAGGCTCCTTTCCTGAATATATTCTCTCTCTCTCTCTCTCTCTCTCTCTCTCTCTCTCTCTCTCGCGTGGGTGCGTGTTCCTCTATGAAAATGAGATCCATGTTAAATGCCCGAAGAATTTCAATAAAATCACTTTATCACTAAAGGACAAACAGAAACAACTGGAACAGTTAATTTAGAACAAGCCTTATAGCCAAGGCCACATTACGGTATCTCAGCTACACATTGTAGTAACAGGTTTCTAGACCCCTTGTTACCATACAGCACGTTTACATTCAGCAGATCCAGATTTTTATTTGTTCTCGGGATGTTAACGAACGTGAAAAAAAGCACAGCGAAAACATAATCTCCTTAGCAGAGGTCAAAAAGAAGAGTGGTGAACTGTTCTGTGAACAAAATATCAATAAAAGCTTGGACACATTGTTTGATTTCAGATTCTTGCCGGTTTGCACCTAAAACCTAAATTGTATTTTTAAAGTTTTTTCCTACTTTTAAGACACAATTCGATACATTCCTGCCTACAATTCCAATATAGAAGCAAATTTGACATAAAAATAAAGAAGATAATTACTTTCAGACTGAAGATCCCAGCATTGCTCCTTCATGAACAGAGTATCAGACACGCAGTCACGTATCTGTTTTACAACACACACACACACTGAGCTCTCCTCCTCCTCCTCCTCCTCCTCCTCATATTGCAGGATTAACTGTTATTAAAGAGTCTTTTGTATTTACCTCCAACATGTCCTCATGCCCATGGTTCTCCTCAGCGGTGCCAGATACAACCAGCTCCCTGTCCTGCTGTGCTCCTGCTCCCGGGTGACGCTAACAAGCTCTGCCATTAAAGGTGAGAAGACTCAGGTGAGTGTGGGCTGCGCAAACATGACAGTCCACACTCTCCTGGCCGCCAAACTGAAGCAGAGATGCTGCTTCATCACTTGTGTTTACACCCGAAACACACCCAGAGCTGCAGGTCAACCCTGTGGATGAAAACCCTTTATCACCAGTCCAGGAAACAGTATTAAAATAAGAGAATATAAAGAGGAAGAGTAACATCTCATCTTCCTATTCCCTTTTCAGGTTATTCCCCAAACATGTCCGTCCGCAGAAAGACAAAGTATAAAGCATGCAGTGTGTATCTTGCCCGACATGATGTGTTAATGAGATAAAGCCTTCAAGCTTCAGGTTACAGGTTTTGTTATTAACCATTTGGACACCCTGCTGCCAAAGTCAAATTCTGTCTGAACCTGAATGGACAGGCCACTTCTCCCATCACGTGGTCTGAGGCAGGTCTGGATATCTAGCTCCACCCTGACCCCTGATGGACAGGCTAAAACAAACAGCTGAGCAGGAAGTGGCAGTGACTGGAGGCCCCACTTAGAATTCAGCTTCACAGCCACCAAGGAGGTTATGTTGTCACCCCTGTTCATCAGTTTGTTCGTCAAGCCAAGAAAATACACCCGTTAACTTTTGGTGTCAATCTGGATGAAGGGGCCAATCCACAAGTGTGTTTTCTGGACATTTTCACCAATTTCCCAGTGAAGTAACTCATGGATCTTGATCTTGTATATTTGGGGGACTGACATCGATGAGTGTTGGTGCTGCTTGACATACTTTATTGGGACCGTTGGACCATGGTGGACATTTATGTATTTTAAGTGCTGTTCTGGATGTCGTTGATTTTCATGGACGGTTTTTATTTTGAGGAAATTCAATTACTACATCCAAATAAGATGGTATAGCAAGTCTTGTAGTCTTTCAGTTTGGATAAAATAAAGTGGAAAGTACATTTACGCAAGAAGTCTTAACTGATCAAAGGTTTAACTACAAAATGTGATTTCTTTCTAAAATATTATGCACTTAAACTCAACAGACAAAATCCCACCACAGCATCTGGAGTAATACAATTTACTTAAAGTCATAATATAAAATGTTGCATTTACACTGGTGCATCAGTGAGAATAAAAACCCAACAGGGACCAGTCTGTTGACCAATGAGTCTGCCTGATCATTTAAAGTAAACGGAGATGTGGATGTTTCCTCCACCACTGACTTCACGCCCTGAACCTCTGGCTGGTCACAACACGTTTTCAGTGACTAAAGCCTCCTGCAGTGAAACAGACGCAGGACAAAGGCTCTTCTGTTTGGACACTTATGGAAAGTAGTCTCATAAGGTGTGAGCTGATAAAGATTGCACCGATAGGAACAGCACTGGTCCACACCATGCAAATATTGTCAAATGAAATATACAATGGTGACACACACACAGGAGTGTCTCCCAGCTCACCGCAGGTCCACATCATACAGCATAATACAGCTAGGACAAGGACCTGCATGTACAGTAGACGACCAGACACTATGAACTTAGTGCTGCAACACTGGACCTGCTGGAGATCCCCCGCTCAGCCATACAAGGCGCCATTTCAAGCTGACGAACTCTCCAACCTCCCCACACACAGCGCAGAGTATCATTTCGGAAACATTTAGCCCGTCTTAAGGGAAAATCATGGTCGAGGCGTTCTTTTCATAGCATTACAGTTTCAAATTTTATAGAAAATAAGGACAAAACCTGATCTACGGACAAGTTTTCTTTTACAGCTCGGTTCAGCCTCTCATCCTTCACCTTGGACTATTCAGTTCCTTTCATTTTCCAAGAGGAGCAATGAAGTTAATTGAACCCACTCTTCAAGAATGAGGTCGTGGCCTAAGCAGGAGGAAAACACCAATTATCCCTGAAATGAACAATTAGCAACGCGCCTTGCGTCTGCTTTGATACTAAACATCTCTCTGCTACAATTCAGCTCCAACTGGTCATTTGAGGGTTTCATGTAAATGGGTTTTTCTTCCATTTACACATTTTTCTTCTTCTAATAACTTCACTGATTAAAGCCAATTAAGGTTTATTAGCAGTGTGTACCTTAGGGAAGGAAATTAACTCCTGAATTTGCTGGATGAAATAGTAAAAAAACCCAACAAACTAGAATTACCGCCCTGTGGTTGTGTGCCTCTGCCGACTAGTTCAGTTTCAATCTACATATGAGGTCTACGTGACCTTTGATCACTAACATCTATTCTGTTCATCTTTGAGTCCAAGTGACAACTGGCTAAAATTTGAAGAAGATATTCCCTAAAGGCAGACTTGCGATATCTTGTCCAGACCTTAATCTTTTATCCCCCAAATCGAGCCGTTTTTTAAGATTTCGCATTCAAGAAGCAAAACAGGGTTTTATGAGGTCACAATGAACTTGACCTTTTTGAGGCCAAATTTGAAGAGATTCCCTGAAGGTGTTCCTGAGATGCTGCTTTCACGAGACTAAAAGCATGTATTGCAAGGTCACAGCAACCTTTGACCTTCGACCACCAAATTTCAATCAATTCATCCTTGAGTCCAAGTGAACAGTTTTATCAAATTTGAAGAAATTTCCTCAAGGCCTTCTTGAGATTTTGTGTTCACAACAATGGGACGGGTGGACGAACAACCAGAAAACCTAATGCCTTTGTCCTCTGGCCTTGCGACTGATGAACACACTGATCAAAAGCAAGAGATGTTGAGATATCTGATTTCTCACAGCTGGATTTTCTCAGAGAGTTAACATACTGCATTACAGAGTCCCAGGCAGACGCAGACTGCAGATCTATACATCTAGAATTGGTGGAGTGAAAACATGAGAAAGTCCCTTTTCCCTCTTGAAAGTAATTCTGGAAAACAGATTACTTTGAGTGGGAGAAATTTATGAGGCAGAAAGAAGAAAACACTGGTATAATGTCCTGAAATACATCGGAAAATCATTTTCAAAAGTGAAATTATTTTTTTAAATGTCATCTCAGCCAGCGAGTACAAGCGTCTGATTCTTGCTTCGGTGCTCCGGAGATTATGGCGGCGGCGGCAACGCGGTGACAGAAAACCCAAAGAGTGATGTCTCAGTCTGACTTTGATGGATGGCTTCATTTGCGCCAACAATCTCTCTCCGCTCCTCCTGCTCCTCCTCCTCGCCCTCACCCACCACATGATGTGCGATTATATTTTTACTTGACTGCGTTATGAACACAATCTGCCCGTGCTCAAGTCTCCATTCACCCCATCCATCAACGCTGCGGCGCTGTCGTGTGCGAGAAGTCCTCCTCCGCTGCTCCTGCTTGTCATGTTGAAAGAGCAGACCATGCCTCATAACCAAGGACACACACTTACAGCCTTGCTACGATTCAACCCTTGTGTCAGCGTTAACGCTTGTTGTTACACGCTAGCTCGTCTTTCATTGGGTCGACACTGACTCTCTTCATTTCGATCGCTGAAAACCACCACAGTCAGCGATTTGGTTGTTCGGGCTTTTCATCTCATGAAGATTATTATTTTATAGCTTTTTTTACCCACTGAAATTTACTGAAGCCTTCAAATGCGTGATCACTGTTGACTTCACTCCAGGAAGGGAAGGTCTCCAGATCTTAGACATTTCTATTTCATTTTGGTCCTCCTGTAAAAAGCAGTTTGTATTTTCAACAAATGAAATTGCACATGTCGGATGCAAGTGCCCACGGCAACGTCACCCATTAGCTTGTAAGCTGCTGGTATGGAGCCTTGAGTTTGGCGTTTTGTCCAGCGCCATCTTGGTTTTTTAGCTTTATTGTCTATTGTCTACACCGTAATATAGAGAATGAACATCCTGCTGCATTGAAGAAGACTTGAAACTAGATCATAAATAGTAAACACAGTAGTAGAGTCATTTTCTCATAGACTTCTACAAAAACCAGTGGAGTCGCCCTCTATTGGTCATTTGAGAGAATACATGGTTGAGGCACTTTCACATTAGAGTCAACGTCCAGTTTCATATAAAGTCTATTGTTAGATGTAGAGAAGGTGAGTGGATTGTCATTTCATTTTCAAGAAATAAAGAATGATAATTTGTTTGCACTTCTTCATCTACTTAATAAAACGTTTTAATTATTCTCTAGTTTGTCCGAGAGTGAATCTGTACAGTGGATTTCCTCTTGTCCTGACTAATGAAGGGCCCGGTGCCATGTAGCTGCTCCCCAATCGACTACCTGTGTCCGTCTGAATGAAGCTTGACTGGTTACGTATTATTTAAATCGTATGTGACCACCTGTCACCACAGGTAATGTTGAAGTCTTGTTTCAAGACATCAAGCTAAAATAAGACAGGTGAGAGAGTAACCACGAAGAGAAGCCAAGAGTTGATTCATTTGAGTGATATATTTCAGTACATATAAAAAAAATACTTTCAAAACGCATTATTTCATCCCATTTTAAGGCCTGAGAGTTTGTAATTACTCTCAGCTCTACAAATTCTTAGGTCTGTGAGATTCCTACACGTTTTTTTTTTTACACCTGACAAAAATGGCTACAATCTGGATTACATATATTCACAATCACTCATCACCAGCATCTGTTACGGAAGAGCAAAGATCATTTCGTGGCATGTCGTGAAACTTTTTTTCTCACTTGGCTTCACAGTTCTTTGATAGCAAGGCCGTGAAAACCTCTGTCCGTCCTCCATGCGTCCTCATGCACCTTTAGGTCACTTATTTTTAGTTATGATACATTAATAGCCCAAACACCTCTTACAGTCTCCGTCCCGTCAAAATCCATGTGCCTCCCCGCTGCACCCTCCTCATCACTGGGGTCCCAGTCCTCCCTGGGTGATCTGGCCGTCACAGTGGTCACTTCCCCACAGGCTGTAAAACTGACTGAAGTCCACGTAGGGCGGAACTCTGCCCGTCTCGTCGGGCTGCGCTGCCTGACTGCCCCTCTGGCGGAACAGGCTCCCGTCTCCCGAGCTGGAGCTGGAGCTCTGCGTCTGGGTGTTGGTGGACTGGAGGGTCGCCGTTGGGCTCTGACTGCTGGGGAGAGCGGAGGAGTAGAAGGAGGAGGAGTAAGGTGGGTGGTTGGGGAGGGTGGAGGACGGGGAGGAGGCAGGTATGAGAGTTGGAATCGAGGACGAAGAGGAGGGGGCATCGGAGGAGAGGACGGGGTCCATATCATGGGAGGACAGGCAGAGGAGAGAGGTGGAGACGGGGAGAGGACGGGGAGGAGGTGGGGTGGTGGAAAGAGAGAAGAGGGAGGTGGAGAGGGTGAGAGGAGGAAGGGGAGAGATGGGGAAAAGAGGGAGTTCAATTATGGGCTGCAGGACGTCGACGCAGGTTTGGGAGGACGTTGGGTGAAACATGCTGAAGGAGCGACAAAAGGAAAAGCGAAAAGAGTGGGACACGGGACGGATAAAGGCGAGTCAGGGACCATGAGGAAGAGAAATGAAGATGTGAGTCTGACAGTGAGTGACAGACAGAAACAGAGCAGAGGTCCTAAAGGAAGAAGAGACGGTGAAAGTAATCCTTGCAGACGACTGAGCACAGGGGGGAAATAAGGAGAGAGAAAGTTTGCACATGCATCAAAACCAAAGCTGCAGGTTAAGGCGCATTCCTCAATTATTCATGCTTTGCTATAAACTTGGTGAAAGAACATTGAAACGATGATAAAAGGATATTGATCATTTAAATAAGAACTTCATAGATTATTTAATTCAATATAGCCAGTTCAGACCTGGTATTAACATCCATCCTGAGAGATTCAATCCCAAGTGGACAGCGTTTAGTTTGTCTGTTCACACCTGACATCAAATAAACATCATTTCTGTTCACGAAAACCAAAATGTGTTGTCTGTGTGAGTTAGTGTCAGAGCGACAAGCGAGATAGCAAAGTGAGGGACTCAGATAACCAATGAACTGCAGATCTACTAAGAAGAAAGATTTTACCAACTTGAAAGAAGTATTACTATTATCATCGTTATAACTGTGAAGATTCTCAGTCATCCAGGTCATGGTGTCTTCAGTAGATTTGCTTGTGTTTCTTGAAGACGTTTCACCTCCCATCGAAGAGAACTGAAGACGCCTCTTGGGTGAGAGCTGAAACGTCCTGTGATCACACCCAGCCGGGCGGCTGCGGCTCAGGGGGTAGAGCGGATTGTCGACTAACCCATCAATCCCCCTGCTTCCCTTGTCCACACACCGGAGTGTCAGTGATAGAAAAGATGTATAGAAGTGCTGTGTGGATGTGACTTGTATTGTAAGTGCTTCGAGGAGCCACCTAGAAATACTCTTAACAAACACAGTCCATTACCATTTTACCAGCTGTGATGCAGGTGATGGAAAAAGCATGTGGTCGACACCAGCTGGCAGTGCAGGCAGGACTGGGGCCAGTTACTCACAGCAATTTGTAAAATTATTTTTTTTCTTGGGAAAGCGTGAATGACTTCCTGTGTCGTTTGTTTCTGCCAAACACAGTAAATCAATTGTAAAGATGACGCCCGAGAGCTTAACTGCTGTAATTACATCTACATACTTGTAGTATGTGATATACACCGTATCCTTATGAGGAAATGACAATTACTAAATATTGATTCAGCTGTAAAAGATCAATCTGCCCTTTGGACACTGTGAAATGAATCCAGGCCTCACACACACTGGAACAATGGGGAAGTGAAAATTACACTCACACGTAAATAAGCAAAGCAGAGGAGGGACACAGGGAAGTGAATATCAAGCTTACTTAAAACAAATAGAACAAGGGAGGGAGGACAGGGTTATCTAAAATACACAAACAAACTTCCCAGCAGGGAGGGAGGTGTTGAGTCAGAATAACTCAGAGTAAAGAGCGGCACGTGGGAGTTCAAACAAGCTTATCCAAAACAGGTAGAGTAGGCGGCGGGACACGAAGTGGAAATCAAGTTTATGATATGAACAGATACGAGACAAAAAGCACGTATCAGGGTCTGAACAGCAGGGAAAAAACATGCAAATGAATAAAAATCAAGCGTACCCAGACCAAACATAAAGAGTGGGAGGGAACCAGGGGCGGAAAAACATGTCTACTCACAGAGCAAGTGGACAGAGGAGAAAAACCATGCTTACCCTGGCGTGGGGGTGCCTTCCTCTAAGGTGGACGCAGTGTTGGTTCCATTGGTGAGGGTATTTTGGGAGGGCATGACCAGTGAGAGGGTGACGCTCGTTTTACTGGTGCTCTGGCTGTTGGAGTAGGGCACAGACACAGGGTAGATACGGCCCCCTGAAACAAGAGGGAATAAAAAAAAAGAGCCGATATTGTTATTTACTTTTCATAAGTGCTATTATTAAGAAAAACAAGAGTGGGAAAAGCTCAGCATTAAAAAGATATCTCGGAGACCTGGAGTAAATTGGGTTTTTTTTTTCTGCCTTGGCCTTGTTGTGATATTTTTGGCAACACTTCATAACATCTTTGCCTTTAGAAAATAAAAGCTCAGACAAGGATAGACGTAGTGTGATTTCAAGGTTTCTTCTAAAGAGGTGATCTCTGTCCAGATCAAACTGAACCATGGTTTCAGTAGAGTTGCAGTTCGGGATCACTTTTCTGAATAGTTAGGACTTTTGGACCAGTTGCAGGAAGTAAACACAACATTAAACAGTAGAAGAAGAAAAAGAAGCAGAGGAACTGCTTGTAGTATTTTCAGGAGTGAAAACACTCTTCACATACTTTCACATACACATACTTTCTACAAGATGTTAGATATTTGGAGGTCATGATTCAGAACTATAAAACTGATACTGATATTTAAGATCAGCTTAGGACATAACTTCTTCTAATGGTTCTTAAACCCTTTATTTCAGAAACGTTCCTTTGCCAGATTTTAATAAAAAAATTGAAAAAAGTAATCAGAAGTAGGATATTCTTCTCTGTTAATATCTTAAAAAAATACTGTGAAGCTTCATCTCTTCGGGCCTGATTAAAAAAAGTTAAAAATAGATTTGTGCTACAATTGGTAACAGCTCAAGAAGATTGAAGATGAATTAGTTTTTAGAGTTACAGCCCAGAAAGGTTACAAACCACTGATATGAAGACTTTATGATTCTTTAACATACTGTATGAATTTGAATTATATATTTGTCACATTTCTCTAAGTTCAAAGTGAGGAACACTGGCGTTGGTGTAACCAGTACAGAGGTGTGAACCAGGACCGGCTTTCTGTGATACGTGGACCCATCCTACCCTGAGTGGGAGTGAGCGCTCCATCAGCCAGCGGGTAGTTGAGCGTACGGATGAGCAGAGTCATGTCCTCGTGCTGAGAACAGAAGGTCGCCCTCTGACGGCCGGACACGTAGACGTCGTGGTGCAGCCGCTTGACGCGCTCCACCACCGACTGAGCCACAGCCTCCAGACTGGTCTGGAGGGCCAGCTCTGCTGCTACCATGGCAACAATTTCCTACAGAGACAGCAGAGGAGACGGGGAGTCGGAGAAAGATATATCGATGTTTGAGTTAGAGGAAGAATGATAAAGAGGATGAAAACGAAAAATTTGAAAATGAGAAGAGAAGAAGAGGAAAAGACGCCGATAATGGACTTTCAGACTAAGTGGTCACGTAGATGTGATTACAAGAAGAGGACAAAGAAAAATAACACAACGATTACATTAGTAAAAAAGGAGCAAGGAAGTCTGGGTAGAATGACAAAAGAAGGTTGAAGGTTAGAGACAGAGTAGGAAGTAGAGAAATATTACCACAGATTAAAGACATAAATGAAGTGAAGTTAAATTGGCTGAGGTGGAAAGAAACTGTCAGGATGAATGCACGAACCTGATTGGCCTGTTCGGTGCCATGGGCCGACTCCAGAGCATTGATTAGTCCTTCTGACATGAGCAACAAGAAGCCCGTCACACTGTCCAAAGATTGGCTGACGGGAATCTCAGGCTCTGCAATGATTGGTTTGGTCTTTGCCACACTGACGGCAGAGGAAGACAAAAAGATAGATATGTAGATACATGAACAACACAAAGAGATAAAGAAGGAAACAAGCACAAACTGTTTTCGGATATGAACTCTGGAAAATGTCCAGAAAGTTGGCTCTGAACATTTTCTAGAGTTTCACAGACTCTAGAAAATGTTTATGTTTATGTTTGTTTAGTTTGATGTCCGCCACGTGTTAGAAATGTCATCAACACATCCACTTGCTGTGAATTTTCCGCACATTGTCCTGTTGTATTCTCCCTCAATCAGACATTTCTCGGACTCTACCCGGGGGCAGGCAGGAACAGTTCCAGAAAATGTCCGCCTGACACGAACATTTGCCTCTTTTTCAGTAAAACGTCTGACTGTAAGAGGATCTGAAATGAATACATTAAATCCAGCTACTCCCATCGACCCAAAGATCGATTGCTTATACTTTGAACACATCAAATTTCCTGCACTCTCCCCGACGGCACTAAGGAGGAAATCCTATAAGGATTCTTTTGTGCGTCTCATTGAGGATCATTCTTGGCATGACTCATAGATATTTGAGCCGCACTTGCTTGGCCTGAGCAACAGACAAGAACAGGAAATGAGACATGTGAGAGAAGGGGGCGGGCCCTGGATTATAGAATTTCAGGAGGTTCAGGTGTCGTAAAAGTAATCACTGGAACAGAGTCAGCTCTGATAATGAAGCCAGAACTGTCCAGGTGCTGCTGAACACACACACGCTGACACAACTTCAAAATATTTCTTCAGTCGTAACATTTTCCTTTGAAACACGGCTCTTTAAGTAGATAGTTTGATATTCACCTCAAATATCAGTTTGTGGCCCAGAGGGAAAGGACAGGATTGATGCCACTCTCTCATTTTTTGTGTGAAAGATATTAATTAGTCAGATCAAGCTGGTGCTAATTTGATCTTAGCTTAGCATAAAGACCGGTTCAGTCAAATTTGACTGATTAACACATTATCACTATGACCAGTGAAGACACAGTAGAAGCACATGACTCTCTGACCTGTAAAAACACCACTTGACAGTTTGGGATTTCTGTTTGTGGATTAAACAAACGAGGCAACAATCTGGAGGAGTTCGGGAGTCTTATAAAGTGCTTTATGAACAGACAGCGTGTTTGTGGCTTCACCTGAGCAAGTCGATTTCATTGTAGTTAAATTTGACCCGGTAGTCTCCCAGTCTCCTGGTGCTGCTCTGTCCCGCTATCTGGCCCGCCTGCCTCACACGAGCAGAATCCACACCTAGAGGAGACGAGAGGCGTTATGGAGGAGCATAAAGCAGATGAGTCTTAGGAAGGTGGATAGCGAGCAGGAGATTTTTGTATGGGGGGGGAGAAGAAGAGGACAAAGCAATGAGACAAGAGCAATAAGAGGAGGCAGGGAGCGGGAGGGTGGGATGAAAATATGAGGGGAGAGGTCACCTTCAGCTGGGTTAATGGAATGACTGCCATTTCATTTAAATCATTCAGAGAAGGGCCTGAAAAGCAGAGCAATTACGTGACTCCCGACTGGCAGAGACAAAGAGAAGGAGCAACAGAACAAAGAGACGGAGCTCTGCCTCCTCCTCTAATGGCGCCCCGCGAAACGCTGGGGATCGATGCAGCCAATTCCACATAATATTTATTACAGGTGCCAAGCCACACCTAACGCTTCTTCTGCAAAGCTTTTCACAATGTGTGTATTTTCTGTTACACACACAACCTTCATTACTGGTCCATTAGCTTGGCTGTCCACCATGGATAGATGACACAGTGCAAGCTAGTCCACACTAATGGCAGATGTGTCTGAATGGACTTAGTCTGCTGTAGTAAAAATCACGTTTTATTCCAATATAACCAGGATATATTTCTGTCTATTAATCTGTAAGAACCACAGATATTCAAGTTGATAAAAACTTAATAAAAGTTTAAGGACAATCAAATTCAAAAAGCTTTTCTTCAAAGTTAAAACTAGACCGAAATGAGATGAAAGAAATCAACTCTAAACTCTGTTTAACCTTTCATGGGATTCATTGCTTGGTGTCCTGTTAATTCCCAGGAAAAAAGCAGTCTGCTGAGAACAAGAGGAAAGAGGCAACACTAATGAGAAATTGGTGAATTGTGGACGTCTAGCTGATAATTTGAAATATCCTTATAGCCCTTTTTCAAAAATGTCTAAATGCAAAGTCAGAAACAGAAACGAAATTAAATCTACACAAAAATAAGAATCATCTTTCTCCATGACCGTCTATCGGTGTCTCACCCAGAGCGGTGAGTCGCTGCAGCTCGTCCTCATTGTCGGTGTTGTGTGGTCGGCCGATCTGGAGAACCTGATTCTGGCCATCGCTGCTGGACTTACACAGCAGCACCCTGTTGGTACCTGGAGCCGCAGAACACAACAACAAGCACAAGAGTATTTACAAAAAGAGCATTTGTATTTGTCGATTTCTACCAGGGAGGATACGAAAGTGGTAACTACCAAATGTATGCTGAATCCTGCCTGTCTGCATAGGATGGTAAAAACTAAATAAATGTTTTAACAGCCTCCCGGTGCCGCTGATAAAATGAAATGAGGTAAAAGATATCTGCAAATTCTCGGTCTTTCTTATACGTACATCTAAATGGAATGCAACCATTATTGTTACCACTTAAAGCTGTTTAATAAGTCAGTCTGTCTGCTGTTGAAACTTTCCGTGATACTCTCAGCTGTGTAGATCTAACCTGGCAGTGTTGACATTGTAGTGATTAATAGGCTTCAATAGGCTAGTGATTAACGTTTCAGTAAAGAATAGCCAACCATGCTTTTTGTATGTTCATATATCCTCGTTACACACACACACACACACACACACACACACACACACACACACACACACACACACACACACACACACACCCACACACACACACACACACACACACACACACACACACACACACACACACACACACACACACACACACACACACACACCTAGTCCCAGCATATCAAATTATGGGTCATATGACCTTAACTGTCAAATATATTTCACGTCAACAGACAGCTGGGAGTGCTTTTTAGAGCCCACTTCCTACGCTTATGTTGAAACCTCTGTGGGATTCATGTTCTGTCAACTTTGAACTCCTGACCCCCACACAACCGACCAGCAGGAAGAACAGTCCTCCTTCCTACCCACGTCTAATTGCTACCCCCCCCCCACCCCACTTCAGCACTCTGTGCCATGTCCTTGAGGACAAAAGAAAACGAACACACAGAGAAAGAGTGGTTGGGGTTGGGGATCTTTTCTTTAGCGACTACAAAGTGAAAGATGCAACCAAGCTTCAAACTCAACCGTACATTTATGGGATTTAGGAAACGCTCCTAACTAAAGTGATATAGAAAGAGTGCAGCACTAGAATCAGATGGAAGCAGCACGTAAGAATTCCTCTCTGGTACACTTGTGTTCCCCCTGCAGGTGCAAAGCATAATTCACATTTTTATCATTGCCATAAATACAAGACGCAGTTTGAGCCTCCCCATGGTCAGAACTACATGCATGACAAGCTGGCAGAAAAGGAACCGGCAACCTAAGAAGCCAAAGAACCATGTCCACTAACAGGGTTTACTAATGTTGATGCATAATCTACTTGTTGTGACATCAAACATTACAACTTATATAACAGGAAGAATGAAAACCGATCATTACATTTGTAAAGGATATTATATATACTATATTTGTCCTATTATGTCCTGATGATGCTTAATTGTTTTACCATCCTCAGCAGACAGGGAGGATTCAGGATCCATGTGCCCAATATAATCTTCTTCTTATAGCTAGCTGCTAACGCTCTGGTTGGTGTTCCTGCCTGGCTCACCAGAGCGGAGCAGAGAAGCCGTTCTCCCGATTATAAGTTTGAGTAGACGTAAGAAGACACACGGTGCCTAGTTACATGAAACAAGTACCATCTACAGTGACTACAGTCTGGAACCCTTATGTTTAACTTTGATGATTCTTGAATAGAGATTCTTATAAATGTCTGTGGCCCCTCATGGTTGATGTGTCGGTGAATGTCTGCCTATCCCATTTAAAATGGCCTGCAGGTTGCTGTACTAAAATATTAATGACAGATGCCTTCTTTTCCGTTTCAGGTAGGAATGTGAACACTTTATACACACCCACCCACACACTAATACAAACATACACATAGAGCAACCTATCGAGCTACTGCCCCTGCAGCTGTTGTTCACAGGAGCCAGATTTGGCACCGGGGATTCAAAAAACAATGACCAATGCTGTAGGTATGTTTTGAATCCAGGGAGTCGATGTGATTCCAACATTTGTGTGAAGGCCACAGAAAACAGAAGCTGTGGGAACAGTTTTCTGGTTTTCTATGGAAATAAACACTCTGCAAAAGATGTAAAACACGCGTTTGCTGGAGGGCATTTCATGGTGGCTGCGTGAGACAGACTGAGCTTGGTTTAGGTCATTCAGAACCATGGGAAATGCATAAATAATCTGGATCAATAATCTGAGATAGTATTTCAATCCCCACGTTGGTTGACAAGTTTGTATTTAAATGTGTGCATTTGAGTGAATAAGAGCACATCACCCCAAGAAATATTGAATATTTGATAAATAAATACTTTATAAACCCTTGACCATTAGTCTCTGGTTACTAATTACCTTCGCCAGGTTATGATTTCACCCCTGAAATATATTCAAACTCACTGGTCTCTAGTGGGAAGACTAGTGAGGTCTGACTTGAAAGAGAGAAATTACTGCAAACCCAAATCTATTTGAAGACTGCCATCTACTGGCGTAAAGCAGATACTGAATTGACTTCTATTTCGGTGGAGAACACAGTGTTGATTACTATAAATCAGATGATGTAGTATCAATGTGCTTTGGTCGTATATATAGAATTGGTGGTAGCAAAATTTAAATCCCACTATCAGGACTATCCTGTCAGACTTTGGGTGTTCTCTGAACGTGTGTGTCCGTACCAACATTAGCGATGTAGAGCTTGTTGTTGAGGATCAGCGCCACCACAGCTGTAGCTCCTCCTGACACCTCCTGCTCGAGCTCCTTCAGACGCTCCTGCACCTTCTGACTCTGAGGAGAAAGCTGGTGGAAGGACACATTCTGAGCAGCCAGGAAATGAAGAAGAGGAAGGAGGGGAGGAGAGAGGAAGGGGGTGGTAGTGGGCAAGGTGAGCAAATAAAATATAGTAGGTAGAAGGAGGAGGAAGGAAGGGGAACAAAGAAATGGGAAAACAAAATCAGTAGGCGTGAGCAGATTGAAGGTGAGACAGGAAATGAGAGAAAAGATAAAAGAGGAGATGGGAATTAAAAGAGCGTTGAGACGAGATGAAGTGCAGGTGAAAACGAGAGGAAAGGGAGGAGCGGTGGAGGAGGGGGGGAAGAAAGGAAACAGGCAGGAGGTGATATGAAAAGAGATGAGTGAGAACACAGGAGATAGTGAGCATGAAAGAAACAGATAAGAAAACAAGAAAAAGGGAGAGAACAGAGAAGGGGATAATATAACTAGATGTTCTTAATTAAACTAGTGTTTGCCATATAATGTTTTATTTGTTGGCAACCCGCCACAATATCAACCAGAACACTGAAGAGGGAAATAAGGAAGGGGGGGCAGGAAGAGCTCGATCCCGAGAAGGGAAAACAGAGAGACATTTATCTAATGAAACAGGCTGATGAGACCAATTAGAACATAACAGGCTCTGTCTCCGATGGCTCAGGCTAATGCCCAAATCTGCGGTTGCCATGGAAACCGACAGAGGAGTTCCCAAGTTAATTTTCAGCTTAATCTGTGGATGTGCTTAGCAGAGTACGAGGGTTTGTGCATGTCTACCTCGTTGTGCGGTAGGACGTAGTTGGAGAGGTGAGCCTTCTCCGCCAGAGCATCGTCTATAGTCTCGAAGTAGCTCTTCTCCACCACATCGAACGCCTGCAAAACAAAACAGATATCTACATGTAATATGTGGATCACACGCACATCGATGCCAAGTTCACGCTCCTAATATTGTAGAAATGTTTGTGAGAATCCTGCAGACCTGAGTGAGGATCCTGCGGACGTCGCTGTCCGTGTGGTTGGATTTGAGCTGTCCCAGAAGCAGCTCAGCTGTCAGACACTGGGAGGCGAAGCTGGCCACTCTGCTGCCATCGTAACCATTAAAAACCCCGTACAGGAAGCAGCCATCCTCGCCTCTGATTGGTGGAGAAAACACAACGAACATGAGGCTCCTGTTTCACTTCAAGGAGGAAGGACTGTGAGACTATGGACAACAAAACATCCTTCACATCTGGCAGGTTGAGAGAGACGTGTTGGCCAAGCGCTTTTATGTTTTGAGAAAAACTAAATGAGTCATCGTAGAAATTGACAGTTTTTCAAATTCTAAATTACCTTAAAAATAACGCAACTCATTTGAGAAGTTGTCAGTGATATACTGCTGTGACTTTGACTTTAACATCTGAATAAACTTCAATTGGTTTCTGAGATGCAGATGTTGAACACAAGTCAGCTGTTTCCTCCTCAGCAGTTAGTTGTACAGTTTCTGTTTCATTCTGACTGAGGTCTCACCTGAACCGGAGGTGTCCGTCCTCATTGGGATGGCTCTGGGTTCCTTTATCGTCAGAGCTGTACACAGAGTTAGTGGCTGTGCCGACTCCACACATCTGACACAGCGGCAGGTCGTCTGTCCAGCTCTGATGCTGCCGGGGGCAAAAGAGAAAAAGGGGAAAAGGCATCACTCCACACGTGAAGACATCAGCAGTAACTGTAAGAAAACTATATTCATTCACATCTTCCACCAAATTATTGTGATTACAGTAAGTGACACAAAAGACTTTTTCTAAATGACAAATTCTTTACTTCAGACAGTCAGGGACGTTAATAGTTTTCCCCCCATTGAACACACCAATTAACTCAACCGCAAAAATGCTACTAGAAAGTGTTAACAAATGCTATTTAACTTGTAGAATAAGATGATTAAAAAAAAAGTTTACAAAAGTTACAAGGTGCTCTACAAGTTAAAAAGTAAGAACTATTAAGAACATTACTTGGATTCAACTACTCTTAAGCTTTTATCCGGAAAACAAGAATAATGTCCAATAACAAAGCATAATCATTTATTAAACACTATAATATCATAAATTATGTGTTAACATCTGTAAATAGAGAATAAAAAAACATGTATTCACTGTAAAATATAGATTATAACACAACTATTCTGATTTGAATTTCATTTTAGTTCTCCATGTGAACAGTTGTGACAAGACCTAGACCACAGTCTACTAGAAAACCTAATAATAATTATAATAATAACTCAGAACAGTAAATATAAGAGAAATGACAATCAGCAGGATGCAAAGTGACAAATAAACACGTTTATAAGTTAAATGAATAAACACAGAGCTGTGTCACAGGAAAACTTGAACACATAAAACCAAACAGACAGCAGCAACTATCACAGAAAGCACAGGTGTTAAAGTTTCTGAGGAATCATACAAGTGAAACTCACTGAATCAAACCATCACTTCCCACAAACGGACATTTTTAAAACTTGAATTAAAAGCCAAATCTTCCTTTAGCCTGTTTGTTTACAAAGTAGCTAGTGAGCTAATCGTGATTCTCAGCTAATTCCCACGTGGACGTGTTAAAAACCAAACGATGCCAAAGGGACTGGAGGTTCGCGTCCAGCTCGTGACTCCACCAACACCCACTCACTTGTCACAGATCGAAGACAATGTTCGGAGGGCTTCGGTTCAGGAAGCTGTTAGCAAACATCCGGACGAGCTAAACCAAAGCAGCTAGCAGCAGCTGGAGCGTCGCTGAGGGACACGAAGCGACGCTCCAGCTGCGACGAGACGGAGACGGACACCGGGGGAGACAGAGGACGTGTCCAACAACGGGTCAGTGGAGAGACAGGAGCGAGAGGGAGAGACGAGAAGCTGAGTTTTAACTTACGCTTTGCATCAAAGTCCTGCGCTGCGCCGCCATGTTGGACGGGTGCTGCTGCATTCACGGACCCGCGGCTCACTTCCCTTACGAGTTTCACCGTTACTAACAAAAACAGCGCATTAACCATAAATACACGTTTTTATTTATGGATCATTGATTCACTTTTGTGATGCCACTTGCTGATGAAGAGTTCGCACTGATTTCAAAGTGTTTTATCTCCGGACGTCTTGTTTTTGTTAGCCTCAAAAGTTCTTAGCTAAATTTCCGATAGCACCTGAAGGCAGCATCTGTACATTTTTGTAGAGCACCTAAATTTCAGTTTATTTTTCTGCACGTTTATGTAAAATTATTGTTTAAGAATATCTTTGTTATATTTATTTATAATTTATCAATTTATTGTATTTATAAATAAATAATATTGAATAATGAATAATATTTATATTTGAGATAATGTATATTATGATTTGTTTATACAAATAAAATTGAATTGAATTGATTTTCTTTAATTGTCCAAACAGTAAATAACAAATGTGATATAAAATAAAATGAATATTACACTGGGTAACCTTGACAACACCTCCACCCTCTGGCTTCACTGTTAACTACAACTGCAATAACGCCTATTAGCTGAGGATCATTTTGTGATTAATCATTGTCATAACTTATTTTAATTAACACGTCCTGATGTGATCATAATAAATGTATCTGAGAAACTAATAGTGACACATTTATCCCTGGAGGAAAATGTATATATTGATGGTGCATGTAAATAAATATAAGTCACAGTAAGAGGTCTGTGTTAAAAGTTTAGAACATCATGGTAATTATCAAATAAATCTTAAACTATCAGTAATATTATGTCGTTGAACAGCTTCACTCTGACTTTAATTCTGGACTGACTGGATGTTTGAAAAAAATGTATAATACAACATGCTTCACTGTGCAAATCACAAACGTCTAATCACAAAACACAACAATAAATCAGCAGTGCATAAAAGTGTTATTTGCTGTTGTGTTTTGTGAGTTGCCATTATGATTTGCACTTCAGGGCCAAAGTAAAAAACACTTGCATGAGCACTTATCTCCAGAAAGTCTGTTATTTGGTTTGTGTGAAACGAACAATAGAAATTATTCTTGTACAAACAGCCCATACAAGTGTAAACGTTGTTGTGTATCAATGATAAAGACTCAAACCTACGAATCTAATATTCTTATTTCTATGAATGTCTATGTAAGATACAACAGAAAGCCCAGACCATTCAATTCAACCTTTATCAGCATTTTCTTTATTTTTATTGGTTAAAATCAAACACATCAAAAACATTTGTACACAATCGTTTTCTTTACATCTTACCTTCACTTTTTAACATATTTCACAGAACACACATGTCTAAGTCTACACTGTTGTACAGTATAAAGTATATATATGTGCATATATACTTTTTTTTAATAATTTGGTCACATTTTTTGTTGCTGTATTTTTTTTTTGATAGTAGATATTATTATTCCAAAATAAAAGCATCTCCTTACCCTGAAAGCAACATAAAGGATGAGGCGTGGACGACCTCACTGAACCGTATATATCTTATCACAATAACACTTGACGGACCACAGATTTTCTTTCTTTTGTCTTTTCCTTTTTTATACAGAACTAGCATAATGCCCTAAAATAAACACTATAATATACTGAATTATAGATTTACACATATTTATAGAGAGATAGTTATACTTTATTCTTTAAGAAAAAAGGAGCAATGCATGTTCATAAATACTCAGGGTGTTCATGGTTGTTTGCAGATGTAATTTTGGAAATGATAGATAAATAAACTGATGTTCTTCTGGGTGGTTGGTTGACTGACCTGCTCTGGAATGACGTCAAACGATTGGTCTTTGTTTGAGGGGGTTTTAGGGACCAAAACCAGATTAAAATTCAGTTTCACCATAGAGATGTCATAATAGAACTGTGATGCGGTGCATGATGGGTAAATGTACGTTGCCCTGTGTTTGTTGGATTTAGCTTGGCAGTCAGCACGAAGGCATTAATCGAGGAGAGAGAGAGGGAAACAGGAAAACACAGACATCCACACATCAACTTAAAAAAAAACTAACAACAGAGGAGTTCTTTTCCACACACACACACACACACACACACACACACACACACACACACACACACACACACACACACACACACACACACACACACACACACACACACACACACACACACACACACACACACACACACACTCCTGTTTCACGGTCGAGGGGATTAGTTGCCAGTTACACCATGATGCTGATATCCTGTAATGCACCTCTGAGGAGTTTCGTCAGCAGAACCTTGTAACTGTTTAAAATCAATATGCCTGTGGACCTGTGCTTGCACGTGTTTGTTTGAGCTGACTGACTGTGGACCTCTGAAGATGAAGGCAGTGAGGTCACGAGCATTGATCTGCTACAGTGTGACCGTTTCTTTCTAAATCCCTCAACCCTCCGGAAGACCTCCGATCGAACACCAGCGTCTCTGCCATCACACCTTCACAGACACATCTTTTATCCCACCGCCAGTTTCTACCCGGAAATCTGAGAGGTTGCCCAAGATTTCTGACCTGGAGACAGATTCTGTGGTTTGTCCCACAGAAGCTGATGTTTGAGTCCGATAACTGATCTGACACGGGTATGAAACTGTCCAGTCACGCTGGCTAAAGAGAACTAATGTGGCCAGAACTGGGTTCAGGTGTTAATGCACCTCTTAAGTTGAATAAGCTGTCTTAAATTTCCTTTAGTGATATTTAAATCTTCATTGTCTGATGTTTTTCATGATTTTTGTCATTGTGTTAATTAAGTCCATGTTGTGTTGTATTTATTTGCAGATTGTGGATAATAATTAATTCATTCTTTGCATGTGCTAAATAATATCACCGGGTCAAAACTAAAACTAAGCTACATCGTTCTGACCCAATATTAGTATTCTTTTGAATCCATCATAAAATATAATTATTTTCCTTTTTAAAATTACATGTCACCGTTTATTACTATTTGTTGGTGTATCCTTTGCCTATGCCATATTCGAATGATAATTTTTTCAGAGTAAAATTTGTGTCTAATACTGGATCAAGACAACCCACTGGGACCAGGATAAGTTAACCACGTGTTGCCTGTTCTACATTTACGCATAGAAACAATACAAACTGCTCTAAATTAGAAACTTTGGGCAACGTCATCCAGATCCTCTCCTAACATCTCAGTAGTCCTGACGCTGGTAGCCTCCAGTGCCATCGAATACACTGTCGCTGTTGGCCTGGGTCCCTCCTCCTCCTTCTCCTCCTCCTCCTCCGCCTCCCGGGCTCTCCAGGACGTCTCCACCGAAGGAGGTGTAGGGGGCTGCGGCTGCGTCCTGGCTGGGGTCCATGTATTCCTGGGAGAAAAGGGCCGAGTCGGCGCCCAGCTTGTACCTCTGGAAGCCCAGGAAGGACTGGACCGCCTTGGAGAGGCGGAGGAGGATGGAGGCAACAGAAAAGGTGATTGAAAGGTGTGGAGATAGATGAAGAAGCAGAGATGAGAGCGGTGGTGTTAGAGCAGGGGGAGGAGAGAGAGAAGAGAAAGACAGAAGGAAACATTGATTAGTTGCCGGGGGAAGCTCGTGAAGCTGAGTTATTTAGTCAGAGCAGGTTAGTTCTTCTGAGAGCAAAGCAAAACAGGCTCCATCGTTCAGCTGCAACAGAGACTTTGTGCATTATTGAATATCTGAGGCTCGTCACTGTCAAACACCACAGACCTCACTCTCTCAATATGCACGACAGATATTATGAGAAGACAGAACCACAGAGAGAGAGAGTAGAGTTGATTTAAAGCTCAGAGTTCTGGGAAGTTTCAGGAGGAAATGTTATTCAAGCGTCTCGACCGACGAGACGCTGCAGACACACCGACTCTGCTCAAAGAGTCTGAATCAAGCGTTTTCTCTCGGCTCCATCACAACACAAAACATTTCACAGACTCAACCCTGAACCTTTCAGGTTTTAGAGAGAAGATGTCAGTGTTGTTATGTTATAAAACAAATTCATGACAAGAAAATTGATACCACTTTAATGTCTGTCAGTTATATGGGAAATTACAGCCTTAAAACTAAGCTAAGCTAACGAGCTGCTTAGTCCAGCTTATTGAACAAACAGATATTGGAGTGGTATTGATATTTTCATCTGAGTTTACATCAGGGGCAGATATTTGAGGAACCTTTCCATCAACCCTCTGGTAAAAGGTCTGTTATGTGTCTGTGTGAGTCCATGTTAGAATACAGCAGGAAAATTCACTGATGTTTCTAACGTGCAACGGAGGGTAAAACTGGAAGAATACAAATATCTCAGGTTGAAAAAGATGAGCCCTATAAACATAGAAGACGCCGACAAAGACGTCAAGTTAAGGTTAGAATTTTTCAGAAACCCGACGTCCTCACCAACCAGCTGCTGAGCTGCTGAGCTTTGAATAAGATGTTAAAACCTAAACAGAAAAACCACATAGAAGACGGAGAACAAAAAAACCAAACATTAAAACATTCAGCTTGAATGCTTTTTTTTTAATCCTTTGGTTTATTTTTCCAGGTTTACTTTTCCATCAAAATCAAAAAGACATGAATAACTGATATTAGGCTTTGCTTTAGATTTCCAGCAGGCAGGCAGCTCTCCTTCCAAAACGTTGGCTCTGCAGGAATTTAAATAGGTGTTTAAGTCGAATCTCAGCGTTTGGTGACGTAACCGTTGAATCATCTGTATCAACTCAGCACAGGATCAACCCACCTGCACATAAATGATCATAATAATGTGCTGCAGTCAGGGAAAAACCTGGAGCAGCTGTTCTTCTCACTTCTGGTTTACAAATACACTCACTTCCAGCAGTATCGTGTTGTTGCTGGGGGGGGACCTTTTAACAACACAGTAAAGGAGTGTGTGCGACCAGCTGCTGAGAGGTTAAAGCAGCAGAAGACAGAGCAGAGTCACACAAAAGGTTGATGAGGCTGAGGAGGGAAGAGCTTGATGTATTCCTCTTCAAATGACACATTCTTTAACTTCTCCACAGAGAAGAGAGTCTGGGCGGCCTGTTGGAACAACATCCACACACTTAATGATCTCACATGCCCGCAAATCAAAATGTTCACACCGTAGATTGTAAAAAAAGATGGACGACACATTCATCGTTTTACAAAAATGAGCACTAGATTTTTGTCCGTCCCATGTCCTGTATGCTAACATGGAGGACACAGGGTCTATGAGGAAATCAGGTCAGCTGAGTCAGAGATCTCATTTAAATCCCTTCTTAAAACATACTTTTATCGCCTTTCCTGATTTTACCAGAATTAGTTTATTCTATTTTATTGAATTTCATTAAAAAAAATCTGACCTATACTGCAGCCAGCCACCAGGTGGTACTCAAGATGACTTGGCTTTTATTTGAGGGGCTTTTGTGTCGTCCATCTTTATCTATAGTCTATGGTTCACACGCATCCACACACAAACCAAAAAGAAGATGGAGGAACATTAATGAATTCAAACACCTTCACACAGCTTGATGGCTATTTTGGCAAGTAAAGGAAAACACAAGTCACAAGTTTAGGTTGTCATGTCACCCACAGCACTGCTGCTGTTGGTAAGTTTAAATAATGGCAGGTGTGATGTCAGGCTGTGTTATGAGGAGGGGAGCGACTTACCCAGGTGAAGATGGAGAAGAAGGAGAAGGTGATGGCTGCCCGGGCAGCGTCACCTCCCTCCCTCAGCGGGTTGTCATCATGGTTTGTCACCTGCCACTGGTTGGCCAGGAAGCAGAAACCCACAAACCACATGAAGGACCAGAAAGCTGGAGACAGAAATAGACAGAAATACAGAAGCAGTGTTAAAATAAGAATAGAAACATAACTAGACATCACCTGGAGAGTATTTTCACTGAGAACAACCAGATTGTAATAGTGCGTTAAAGAGATTTTGTGTAGTTTTTTCCTCATATGAATCAAGGGTGAAGTGACAGCAGGTGCTGATCTTAAGATATCACATAAACATACTTCATGAGGCTACCGTGACCTTGACCTTTAACCTCTGGCTACCAAAATCAAGTGAGGTAACCTTTGAGTCCAAGCGAATGTTTGTTCCAAATGTGAACCAAATTCTTGACGACGTTCCAGAGATATCTCCTTCACAAACTGTGCTTTGTGAGGTCACCGTGCCCTTTAGCTTTTGACCTTTGACCCCCAAAATCGAATCATTTCATCCTCGAGTCCAACTGAATATTTGCACCAGATTTGAAGAGTTTCTCTCCAGGCATTCTTGAGATATCACATCCACGGGAATGGGACAGACGGACAACCCCAAAACATTATGCCTCCGGCCACTGGCTGTCGCCTCTGAGACATCATGAGTTTGGGCTACAAGGAAAATAATGTATTAATGATACCACTCACATAATAAAAGGCAAAGTCAAGATAGCTAAATTGCTACAGTGAGTGAAATTGAAACAACAAGGGGCCGAGGACTGACCCCTGTTGAACACCATATGTGAAATTAGCAGGCTAAGAAAATAAGCTCAATCAGAAACGTCCAGGTCCGATCGGGACACATGTACCAGTCATCCCTAAGCTTCAGTAAAGTACAGAGCCTCCAATAACGTGGACATGGTTGGAGACAGAGAGGAGAAGTGCGAGTGATTAAAACAGGGTGGGAGTTTGGAGCGGCCTCATTAACTGACTCAACACTTGACTGTCTTTACGTCATTAAAACTTCAGTTCACTGCAGCAGCAGAGGAGAAGAGGAAGCCACTGTCACAGGAAACAAAGCCGAGTGTCTCAGAGCCTTGTTGGAAGAGTCCTCCTCTCCTCATTATCCCTCATACTCCTCCTCTCCCTTTGTTGGGATAACCTCAGTGTGTATGTCATTTTATTGTAACCTGAAAGGAGCGCTCACATTCTCACAGAGTTATTTGGGCCTTTTGATTAGCTGGAAACCTGGGGAATAAAAAAAATCTCTGTTGTATTCACAAGCAAAGAGAAGCAAGAGCTCGACCACAGGGTTTTCTGGTAACACAAATTTTTTATTACTGGTGTGAAAGAGTAGAACTACATGAGTGTGGAAGAAGATGTACTGCAGTATTACATTTATAGAAATATGACGGTTAAGAATCTTGTATGACATTTAATGAATCAGAACATAAGAATCTCTGATTTCAGAGTGTTTTAAACGCTGAGCTCCTTTCTTTATAAAATACACTTTTCCATGTGTTTTAATATTTAACTAATTTATGAGGAATAATCCTTTCAAACACATTATCCATACATTTTGGGTCAAATGTAACACGAGTGAGTTTTAAAACTCCGGAGCAGTATATCGTGTTCTGCCCCGTTAATAAGAAACTCAAATCTATTCCAGGCCCTTGATTAGGTACTACTACATTGTGTGTAGTGCTTAATGAAATGAAATGGGTTTGTGGGTTTCCTCTCCTGTGAATGTGAGTCTTTGTATTTTGACCCTGTGACACGCTGGCGACCAACGGTGAACCCTGCATCTCGCCCAGTGTCTGCTGGGATTGGCTCCAGCTCCCAGTGACCCTCAAACAATAAGCAGTAAAGATAATAGATGGACGGATCAATGTTTTGACAAACTGCTTGTGTCACTTCTTCATCTCTGTGGTTCATACAATAGTGATTGCTCATCTCCGACCATTTATATCCCAGACTGTGTCAGTAACAGTGATTATTCTATAATCTGATATAACCTCTAAATACTGGTTTATTATATCAAATGTGTTTCCTGGAAAATGTTGAATCGTGACCGTCTTGTTTTTTGGAGTCTAAAAAGTAAATGTCATGGTTGAAATGAATCCTTCTAATGTGATAATGTCTTTAATACATCCATGAGGGGTTTTATGTGAATGAGGGTTATTCATTTGGACTCTGTAGAACAATACTAGTTCTGTATAACTACTCTGTATAACTTCATTCAGCCCTGAGAGGTGCAAGTTGATGAAGGTTTCATTTGAGTCGATCTACTGAATCTCTATCTCTGTTCTGCCAGCACTGTCTCATCATGTGCCCTATCATCAATCAGTAAATTAGAGGTTGTTTGTTGTGTTACCATGAATCCTACAGTTTTGATAAATAAGCTGCACAAAGATTGGATATTAAAAACTAATTCCCACAAAATGTGAAAACTCTAGAGGCCCTCGACAGATGTGTGTAAATCTTCCGACTATGTGCAAAGAGTAAATACATTTATTTCTGTAGCGTTACGTCTTTAAAGCTGGAAAACTGTGCTGATGTGTTCTCTGATATTTAAAATAGGTAATATTTGAATCCCAAATATCTTCTTGCTTCTTCTTCATTCTAGTTCCTAGCTAATGTTTCCATGTTTATCAGCCATAAATTGTATGTATGTACAGAATGATTTTTATGTTCGAATATTTTAAATTTCAATGATCTATGTTCAGTGTGACAGTTTGTAAATCTACCTAAACTTTGCCCGAATGAAGACAAACATACACGAGTACTTAATAAGAAACCAAGTGAAAACCAAAGCAGTTGCAGATCTTGTAATTACCCGACACCCCGATGTCAGCCAGCACGGCCCTCTTCCGGTCTTTGACGCTGCTGATCTGGGGGAAGTACACGTCCAGAGCCAGGAAGGCCATGCAGCACAGGAAGGCCATGGAGCCCATGAAGACGCCGTAGTTACAGGCGTTCTGGTTGCGGTTGAAGATGCAGTACTCCTCGACCTCATTGGGGCGGTTGATGTAGCCCTCGTTGGCGATGCAGCCGAAGATCACGATGGAGAAGAGCTGCAGAGAAGAAGAAGAGAAGGGAGAGGGTGAGGGTGAGAGAAGAAGTAATGGACTAAATAACTTGTGGTAGTGCCAGGACTGGTAGAATTAGTATAATATTATTTATATAACATGCCTCCAATATTTAAGATTATTAGGTTACATCTCTGTCATAGAAAGAAGCATGTGAGCGTTTAATAAGGTCAAGACTAGATTTTTCAGTTGGTCGAAGAACTCTCTGTATGTTTGCCGATATGAAAAATTGTATTTCTGAAATAAATCTTTATTTTAATTTCAACTTCTATATATTTGTGTTTTAATTTTATTAAAATGTTGTTATAATAAACTTTATGGTTAAGCTGTAACATTTTAAGCCTCAATTCTTTTCTACTATCAAGCAACTTTAGCTATTGCATCTCGGTCGCCCCCTGGTGGCTGGCTGCGGTAAAGGTCATAAAATGTGCCTCCTCCATGTTAGTAGATGGGACACGGACCAAACTAAAGAGTTCTTATCACACTGATGTTTGATCATGTTTCTGATAAGTTTGGTTCTAAATACTTATTTAATGTAACACAGTACAAAGTGGCGAGGCGCTCGCATACACGATGTTTTGGCTTAATTTCTGAGAAAGTGGGAGGAAGTGGAGACGCGTCATCCGTCTTTACAGACGGAGCTTCACCTCCCACGGTCCGTCCGGAATTAGTCACATTTTCTTCTGAATGTGTCTCTTTAGTCACAAAATGAGCAAACGTTGTTAATGCATTGATCTGAACCAACACCGCTCTCACTTCTTCTCTTGGACGTTTTGCAATAACAATCATAAAAGCCCCTTTCAGCCCCAAAACAACACCACCTGCTGTAGTCGGCTGGTATATTTAGACTGACTGACTGGAAATTTATGAATAAGAAAACACTTCAGCGTGACACTCTCAGCCCGTAATGTCACGACAGCCCTGCAGGGGAGTTCCATGACTAATCCCTCATGTCTTTGTCAAACAGTTTTTACCCAGCATGCCTCTGGGGTTTCTCTGTAAATGTGGAGTTTGACTGTGGAGGAATCAGCCTCCACTCTGCTGCTCTGCAATCCAGTGTGACAGCTACTGGGGACACGATGTTATGAATAAAACATAACGATAGGTTATGATTAAGATAAGAGTCAAGATTTTATGATATTCAAATAAAGACAAGCTGGTAAAGGTTACATATATAGAAGGAGAATGTTATTACTCCGTCAAGGAAAGCACATGAAAATTCACTAGATCCAGGTTTTTATTTGACAAACTCAGAGATATCAGTTCTCTAAACATGCCTGATGTTTTTTTAAATCAAGATCCATGGATTATTCTCTGGGAAATCAATTAAAAGTTTTGAAAAACCCAATCTTGTGATTAAAAAAAATAAACACACAAGAACTTTTTGCATTCGCCCCGAGATCCAGATCTTAACGGAAAATCCCCACCACTCCACATAATTTAACAGAAATCTGTGACTAGTTTTGGCGAAATCTTGCTGAAGCTCAAACAAACAAACAAGAGCAATCAGTCGAGCACGTATCTGCAGCAAGGCCCAATATTCCCTTCAGATTCAATCAAATTGCACCAAATTTGACATATTGTGATAGATATCAGTTCCCTAAATGTGCCTGATTTTTGTTATCAACATTCATGAGTTATTCCCTCAGAAAATGGTTAAAATATCCCACAAAGTTAAAAAAAATTCCACTGATTCAGAACCGCACCACTGGGATTGACTGGGTTCTTCCCTGACCCGCACCGCATCCTTCCACCAACGTCCAGGTGATGTCTCCAGGAGTTTTTTGCGTAATCTTGTTCACAAACGAACAGGTGTGAAATCATAACCTTGTCGACGGAGGTAATTAAAAGTGTTGGATTCAAACGAATGCGTCGTGGTTTGGTGAAGATTTTATCCTCACAGTGAGGTTCTGTCTGAGGTGGAGGATGGACGGCAACAACATGGAGTCAATGAAGGGAGGAGGTTACTATGATCACTCCTTTATGCTCCTCTTTCTCTCCTCTGCCCCTCCTTCTCTGTTCCTCTCTCCTGTCTGCCCTGGGCCTGGAGGAGTGGAGACACAAGGGGCTGCAAAATGGAGTCAATAACAGGAGGAGCAGGATCCTAAGGTATACCATCTAATCCTCCTCTCCTCTCCTCTCCCTCTCCTCTCCTCTCCTCTCCTCTCCTCTCCTCTCCTCTCCTCTCCTCTCCTCTATGAGGTCACATACAAACAGCAGCAGTTTCCCAGCCTGCAGTGCGGCGTCGGCTTTGTACTTTTCTATCGACAGCAGCGGATCAGACGACTCCCTCCACCTGACGAAGCCTCAGACCGAACCTCGGGGGAGCTGCTTGTGTCTGGATGAGGCCGAGGCTGAGTGTGTTTACGTTTGTCTGCAGTCGGTGCGTGGATGCTGCTGTGGTGACTGATGGATTCTGAATGTGTGTGTGTGTGTGTGTGTGTGTGTGTGTGTGTGTATAGTTTAGCTTCTTTATTTGCGTGACAAATGACAGCGAGACAAAGGGAGGACACACAACTACCACCGACGCCGACCGGGCCGGGCGGAGGAGGGCCTGTCAGTCAGGATGTGGATTACATTTCATTTCTTCACTCTTTTCCTTCTTTAGTCACCTGCGAGCCCTTCACTTCCTTTCCACTGTCGGAAGTGTGAGATTTTGTAGCTTTAATCCATTTGACTCTATCGCGTTAACTTGCTTTGTTATGGTGCTTCTCTTTGAAGGAGTGCTGTTTTATCCCAGTTCACACCGACATATGAGTGACTGTAATCCTTCCTCTGAGACTCTGTATATGAGAACCATAGAGTGTTGGCCAATAGAAAGACGGATGACATGTCTCCACTTTATTCTGTGTAATATCCTCAAATAGTTGATTAAAACAAAACTTATCAGAGACATGGAACACTTGAATATCAGTTTTCAAGTGTTTGGCTTCACCTTTGGGAAGCTATCATGCCCTCCATCTTCATATGTTATGTTCACATTTTAAACCATTTAGAGTTTGTACTTGTGGGTGTTTTTAGACGTAGTGATTATAGGAGTATTGTAACAAAATTATTATTGTTTTGAACTAATAATGAACTTAATCAATGTCATGAAAAGACAAATCAAACGTTTTTTTTAATATTGTCTGAAAGAAGAATTGAGCAAAGACAAGAAACTTGTAACTGGTGATAAAAGTTTCAACCTAAATTCAACTCACTTCTCTCTACAGATCTTCCAGCTGCGTCTCATGGTGTTCCACGTGGATTAAGTCATCACATGAGTGCAGCTCTACACTAAAGTCATGTGACAGCAATTAGGCAATCTCCATGACAACTGACAGACTGCACAGAATCAGAGGATCACAAGGTCCAGATTGTGTAGGGGGCGGCGCTCATGAGGTAATCCAGAATAAAGCGGGTCCTATGGAGCTGTAGCCTCACAACGTAATGTTTAAAGGGTTAAACAACAATAGATATAGTTCAACTTCAACTTTTCAACTTCACGCACTTTCCTTGAATTGTCACAATAAGTCGTAAATCCTCAACTGACCAATCAGCCTGCATTCGTAGAACTTCGCTAATTACATCGAAAGCAAAATCACGCCCCCTGTAAGAGTAACGAGGGGACACTTGTATCTTTTAACTTCAGTTCTGATATAGAATCGATATTATATTTTCTAAGTATTTGTTGACTGACATGGATTTTTAACAAAAACTTACAACGTGTAAACAATCAGTATTCAAGTTGGACTGATGCCCATTTGAGATTGTATACAATAAGGCTAAATGTTCCAATGAGTTTAAAGTTCTTGGCTTCCAGAAATGCTATAAAAGAAATATTTAACCTTTGTATATGAGACACTTGACCTAACTATGGTTGTCTCCATATAATGTATATAAAATATTCTCCTTTAACCTTTCAGTACTTTGTGCCGGTTTGTGTTCAGTGAGTGGTTCAGACCAGAAATATCTTTTCCCAGCGTCTTCCGTTGAGCGAACGCTTCTCTGTCAAAGTGAATTCTGGTGATGAAGTAATTACTGAGTCACTTCAAATGAATCAGTGCAAACACAAATGAGTCTGTGAGTTGTAATGTAAAGATGAACACACACATTCCCCTGTAAAGACAGTGTGAGTCTCCAGCCTTACACAACGTGAGGAGGAACCATGAGTTGACATTTAGAGTCTGTGTGTCGGTGATAAACTGGAACGAGCGAGCACAACCTTTGTTTCCTCCGCCCCCCCCTTCGTCCCCTCCCTGCCTCTCTGCTCCCTCCGTCGCTCCTCTCTCCACGGAGCGAAGGATGGAGGAGGAAGAGGAGGATAGTAACACCTCCTTCATCTGTACCTGCGCTCCTTTTCATTAAAGAGGGGGCAAGATGAAGATGAGGAGATTGGAGGGGGATGAGCCGAGCAAAGTGCTGGGGGCAGAGGGGGTTTGGAGGCGGTGCTATTTATAGAGCGGCTGCATCATCGCTCCTCCCTCCCTCGTCTTCTCCCATCTCCCCTCGTTACTGGCCCTGCCTCTGCCCACGAGTGTTCTTGAGAAAAATGAGACACTAACGACACAAACACACGCACACACACAAAAACACACACTTAGCCATACACAGCTCTCACACACGCACAGTTGCCTCCCAAGCCCGACTTACTTTAGGATTCAGGTCAGAGAGCACGAAGTCACACACACACACACACACACACACACACACACACACACACACACACACACACACACACACACACACACACACACACACACACACACACACACACACACACACACACACACAGTCAATCACATGATGCTGGTGGGATGTTAGAACGCTCTGTCGGAGCAGAATAGTCATTATAAAGAAACCTACACACAAACAGTAACTATTTCTCTTTATTTCCTTTCATTTATTTCTTTTCCTTCCCCAGATCTGTGTCTCTGTAACAGGGGAACGTCTAAATATGGAGTTAATGAACCTCTTTTTGTTGCGAAACTATTTATTTCCCCACAAAATCTAAATTTAGACTTTTTCCCCCCAAACTCGATGTACTTTAAAACAAAGAGGCCACAGTTATCGTGAAAGTTTTAAATACAGTCTCATGACCGACAGAGTGAAGCCGACGACTCACACTGTCGATCTCCTGCAGCTAAAACACCCGGAAACACATGTTCACTGTCCAGTACTTGGTTTTGTGCACTGCAGCAAACACGGAAGTGTTTTTTATTCCATTTATATTCCGTATAATTTTATTGCTCGTCACAGAAAGTCGTTTTTAAACTAACTCGGTTCAACAGATTCACTTAAATTGCTGTTAATCACTGTTATTGACATATTACATTAAACGATAGCAACAGGATCTTGTTCTTTATCTTTAGTTATTTGTTTATTTTGGCTGCAATACAGGATTTACTTGTTTTTCAAAAGCTGATGTTTCCGTTTCTAGAGACGTCAAAAAATTACTTCAAGTCTGTATCAAAACCACCAAAGGTATATTTGAGATCTGTAGACATAACTGTTGAATGTGTAGATGAGTGACCCTGGTTATGATTTGGAGTGAGGCCTCATTGGAGTCCAAGGATGCAAAATAAGAATTTATCATATTCATACTCACAACATATATATATAAAGAATAAGTATTTAAATAAAATCATTACCAAATCTATCACCATAATAAATATTCACACCCCTTCCCCCAAATATAATCCCTTATTAATTCCCTATAAACATTTTAAACAAGTGCAATCATTTAACCAGCCCACATGTTTAAATGTCCCTCAGGATCAATTTGAAACAATCAGTCAGTCCATCCATCCATCCATCCATCCATCCATCCATCCATCCATCCATCCATCCACAGACAGAGATAGGTTGATTGACAGATTTAGATTTACTGTTCCTCAGTTCTGCTCAGTTTATCTACATCAGTGAACATGTGCTGCTATTGACTCATTAATCAATGTGTGTTGTTTCCTTCTTTACGAGGTGGAACCGCTGTGAATCCTCCGACTCAGCAAACTGCTGAGTCAACAATCAATCAATCAATAAATCAATTTACACAAATACCGTGTGTGTGTGTGTGTGTGTGGTGTAATATATGTCAAATCTGTGCAATAGTTCACCATCTTTACAGTAACTAGTCACACAACGCCTCGTCACAGCCATTGCATGAACAGGCGCAGATGAAAACTGTGAAAAAGAGGTTATATGGGTGCTCGAGCCCCCACGGAGCCTGTGTCTCTGGTTCCCTGTGAGCAGAGTGGATCTGGGTGCAGCTTCTCGAACAAGGACATCGGGACCTGCAGGGCGTCTGTAGTTTTTTTAGTGATGTGACACAGTTTGGTTTTCAGTTGCTCCCCCGAGAGATAAACCAGCCTTTTTTTCCTCTGCTCGCTCCGGTCACACAAACACTAAACACACAAACACCCTTACTTGAAATAAGAATTGGTTTTGGCATGACCTAGTTCACCGGGTACGAAAACACACACGCCGTCTTCAGGGTCACCATAATTGCTGTCACAAGGCGGGCGGGGCGGAGGGGACAGATTGAATTACTGAGCTTTTTCTGCGACTGCCTGCGGACGACCAGCCGGGAGTTGGAGGGTGACGGTGAGAGCGGGAGCGGGTCGTTCACACGCACACCGACGGCACAACGCAAGGTGCAGCAGCGTCGTATGAGCAGCAGTATGAACTCGCTCGCACCTCGACATTCCTCACTCGCTTAGGGGCCATGAGAAGTGGAGCATGTGAGACGTTTCGCATACGACGCCGCTTCACACCCTGCCCCCTCTTTTCCTCTTCAACTCTTTAGATATATGACTTATTTTGTGTGTGTGTGTGTGTGTGTGTGTGTGTGTTCTTGAACCCTCGCCTCTCTGATCCGCAGACAGATCACAAGGTTCCTGGAGGTGATGAAAGCCGGCACTGTGAGAAGCACCACGTGGGTTTCTGATCTTGTGACCGTCAGAGGCTCACATACAAATTGCACATTAAGAAAAGCCAATTGGCAGAACTTTGCACATGTGTGTGTGTGTGTGTGTGTGTGTGTGTGTGTGTGTGTGTGTGTGTGTGTGTGTGTGTGTGTGTACGTGCTTGTGAAACTGTGCCCGTGCATACGTTTCCTCCAGAATCTCCCTTTGGCTAATTTATTCATTTTTCGCTGTATTTTTAATCTCTACCCTTCCTGTGTTTCTCTAAATTTAAAAATCTGAAATTCTTCTTTCGGTCGGTTGCTATATATACATTCCACACACATGCACAGCAAACAGCCGTGTCAGCCACTTGCTACGGGCCCAAATCATATCAGTCCAGTCTGGCTCATTGTGAACGATTCAGGGCTGCTGTTGTGTTTGCCTGAAAAGCCTTTGGGGTCCATTGTAGAGAGCAGACAATTGAGCCGGGCCTCATATCACCCTGGTATTCACACTGTACCTCACACAAAACCCCGCATTAGAAACAGTCACGCACGTTCAGGGACGCAGCAGAACTGTGGCAAAGCACCGGGGTTCATCGGTGAGTTTTAGAAACGATTTTCTAGCCACGATATATAAAAAAAAAAACCCTGAAAAAGTGAGTTGGTCCAAGTCTTTAACGCAAAATGCAAACGTTTTCAGGTAAGTGGTTTCTGATTGTTTAGTGAACTTTTTGTATTCCCCATATATAGATGGTGCGCTCATCGTTTCCCATAATGCATCATGAAAACTATAGTGTACAACCGATGGTCACTAACCGAGCAATATCTCCCATCATGCATTGCGCTCGTGGCGGAGAGACGAGAGGAGAGAGAGCAGCTTCACCTAAATACGAGCAGAGCGTCGCAGCACAAACTGAGACAAACAGGTGTATTTCTACATTTAAGGATTGTCAGTCAACATGTTTTTAACCTAAAGGTATTAATATAAGTGTAAAATAAACATTTAAAATGTATTGTGGGATTTTCCACCAGTCGTTGTCTCATTGATTTTGAAGCCACTTTACTGTTGAGTCTCTTACTTGGTGATTTTCTGTTTCCCAAATTGTCTCCACCTGCCCTGATGTGTTCCACCTGAGTTCAATCAGCCCTCTGCAGCCTCACTTCTGTGTTTAGCCTCTGAGCTCCAGCTCCTCTGAGTCAGTTTGTCTTCTCACTTCTGTTGTGTCTCTGTCTTCGTGTTTCTGTGTTTTTTGGCCTTGGCTCCAGTTACTAGTTTTTCCTGTGTTGATGGACTTTCAAGAATAAATCACTGAACTGCCTCTGCTTTGACCAAAAGCCCCCAAACAGCTTCACAAACAGGAAAACTAAATTGGCCTGGTATCACTCTGATTAGAGCGCTTACCTCCACCAAGAGCCCTGTGTCGTAATGTTAAATAAAGTGATACAACTACATTCCTAGATGCGTCCCATGTTCTACTCAAGTTCCACCTCTCACCCGAACGTCCTGGACATTTTCCTGTTATCGTTGATATGTCTCCTGCTGCTTTCTTCATATATAAAAGGGAAAACTCTGGAAGGCTCTGATTGGCTGGAGATCTGTGCAGGGTGTGGCCGGCCTCCCGCCCCACGCACAACATACAGATAATGGACGGAGCGAACTAAAACAACGATATCAGAAAAACATGTGAAAGCCGAGAGAGTCAACAGTGAGTCGACCAGACTGCTGAATAATGCAGGACGGAGGGTATTATATACTGTGTGTGTGTGTGTGTGTGTGTGGGGGGGCTATTGTCTGCTGCAGCGCGTCGGCCTGGACTGGGGATACCTGATTGCTTCAGTCGCCATGGCAGCAGCTGCTCATGTAATGGGAGAAAGAGAGAGAGAGTGAGAGTGATGGAGCGAGCGGATCTGGTCGAAGTACAAATCAAGGAGGGACACTGCAGCAGCGAGGGAACACACACGGAGACACACGGAGACACACAGTCACACGTCCAGGACACGAGGACACGAGGACACTCACATCCACGCTGTCCTCTGCCCACTCACACACACGCCGCTCCCGTCAATATGCCTCTTTTTTTACTTATCACCCTTTTGCAATCGGGGTTTAGGAGGCAGTGAGAGCAGGATCAGATGAGTCCAGAAGACCAGGCTGCAAGGGAGCAGACGCTTTCTCAACCTTGTAAAGTCGAGTCTAACAGAATCACGTGTCGGTACAGTTAGCTATAACTAACATGACAGGTCCATTATGATTTGAGAGCGAATTCCCTGTATATTCTCTGCAGTTTTCCCTTTGAGACGGCGTCTATGGACTTTCTCCACCCGGCCCCCTCCAGTCAAATGCCAGGATTTATTCACAACCCTGTTTGCCAGACGACATTTGTGTGTTAATCCGAGCACACTCGCAAATGTTTAATGCGAAAGTGCAGATATAGGCTTATTTCAAAACCGCAGTTATGTACAGACTGTGTTGACTTCTGCAGGCGCACAAAGCTGCGTGTACGCATCTCTAAATAGCTTCCAAACCGTGTCTGGATTCTGACGTGTAGGCACCAACAAACTTTAACTGTTTGCGTGTGTGTTACTGTCTCACACGGCGACGACAGAATGCACCACACCGAGCAGCCCGAGTGTTTGTGTTGCTGATATCAAATAGTTACCCACCAATTAGAAAACCCTGTCGACGTCTGAAATGTTAATCATCGTGAAATGTTAACCCACGTTCACTTATGTAAGTCGAGCGGAAGAGAAAAAAATATGAGAACAGAGGAGTTTTCTTCAGCAGCGTAAATGTCAAGAATCTGGTGGGAGGAGGGAGAAGCATGAGATGAACGAGAGGATGCAGGTTAATTATTACTGCTTATTATCACTGTGTACGTGTGGTGTAGAGGTTGTTGAGTCTGATTTTAGTGAGTAAATATGGACTTGAACACATTCACTGCGTCAAAGAAACCCACACATACGTCAAATACTATTTTTCTTTTAGCATTTGAGCCGAGTTAATGTTGAACTTCGATCTGGAAGTTCAGCCGGGGGGATAGTAAAACTTAATCCCTGAACAAAAGCAGAATTTTAGAGAGAATACGCGAAGCAAAAAACGCAAAGAGTCAAAAGTAAAGCTGTTTTCCATATCGATCAAAAAGAGAAGCACAGGATGTCCTCTCATCTTGTCATGTCTGATTCACCATCCATCCAGGATCTGTAACACTTCTGTGGTGTTTTCAGACAAGAACTCTGGAAAAATTGAGTCTGGACAGCAGGAAATATGATATAATCTGCTTTCATTCATTCATTCACTGACCTCCAGGTGTCTCTTGAACTTTTCCAGAGGGGCAGTATGTGAGGATGCAGATGTTCAAGTCAGTTGCTCCAGAGGATCTCCAGAACCCAGACAATCTCCTGCTGCATGATTGATGTTTCAAAAGGTAAAGCCCGGATCAAGTCTACACCCAATTCTCCGGACAATATCTGGAGTTCATGTTTGAAAACAGCTAAACAGAGAAAGTCTCCAATTAACCTAAACGATTCTGCGAGTCTTTGGATTGTAGGATGAAGCCGGAGAAACAGGGACAAGATGCAAACTCCACTTAGAACGACCCAAGTCAAAGTGGGATTCAAACAGAGGACCGTCTTGCTGTGAGGCGGCTGCACCCCCGTGCCGCCCTCAGGTTGATAACCTTTATTCTAATTCAATAAATTAATTAAACTTTTCTTTTTTATCACACGTGAGGCTCACACTCTCCATCTGTCTCCATGTTACTCTCTCCTTCATGTATCGAGCATCATCACAGACACACTGGACCGACTCCTGAGGCTACGCACACCACACACACACACACACACACACACACACACACACACACACACACACACACACACACACACACACACACACACACACACAGCCCTCCTCCAGAGGAAGTGGGAGATAGAGAGTGAGAAAAGGGAGGGTAGAGAGTCCTCAACCACCATTCAAGAACTCTCTCTCTCCCTCTTTCCAAGAATGGTCGTACAAATAATCCATTCCTGACACACACACACACACACACACACACACACACACGCATTTTTGACATCCCCACATCACTAACTGTTTTAAGTGCTAATAGTCACCCCCCCTCCTCCTCACCACAGCAGCAGATTGAGTATTAGCACCATCACACAAAACATCACAACTCAGGCTGTGGCTGTTACTATGGAGATGTGTTGTTGCTCTGGTGACACCTAAAGGGGGCGGGGGAATCTGACGAGGGGCCGTACACACTCTCCATACCTGTGTGTGTGTGTGTGTGTGTGTTTGCATTTAATGTGTATACTTTAATGTAGTGTAATAATGTTAAGATGTTAAAAACCACAGGTGAAACCTAAGTGCTGCAAAAAGTTTGTGGATTGACCAATTCATCAGTCAATAATAATAAATTAAATTACTTTTCATGATCATAATGATCATTTCAGCCAATAATCAAATAATAAACAACAAATATTTGATGCTTTCAGCTTCTTCTTTCATATTTTCACCGTTAAACAAGCTGTTTTAAGACTCTGGAAGGAAAATAGTGACGTTATAAATACATTCTCACGATGTTTTGGATATTAAATACTTTCACTTATAGGTTATCACATATTGTATATAGCAAAGAATATATATATGTATATTTAGATATGTGTGTGTTACTCCTAGAAGAAAACACAACTTCAGAACTCAGAGTTCAACACTCGCTGCCTCCATGACTGTGACGTCTTTCATGGTTCACTGAATCGTCACATGACTTCAGAACAACCAGGAGCCACAGAGCTTCACTCACGACCTCGAACACACTTCTCTCATCGGGTTTGAATGATAAAGATCCTATTTAAGGTTTTAACGTTTCAGTTTGTAGCAGTTATACTTTGTATTGGTGACGGGGGACAGGAAACGTCATAATGATAAACTAATGTCTTGATTCCAGGTGGGAAACGAGTCGCTCTGACCTCGTGCTTTCTTCACCCATCGTTCCAGCATGACTCTGCCAGTGTGTTCACATCAACCTGCATCTTTATCTGTTGTTTAAGGACATGCGGACACAGACACTCCTATAGATAAGAAATAATCCCAACTGTGTGGTTTTCTGCTGTCAAGCGGGGACACGGTAAAGAGCCTAAAGAGAAACTTCCTTTCATATTGTCACTGTTGTATTTAGCTTGTGAGGAGAAACAGACGTCTGATGTTTTCGGAGTTGATTTCACAAAGACCAGCTAACGCAAAGCTAACTTCACACATACCACGAGCAGATGTGTCAACGAAGTGAACTGTCCTCTGCCTGCTGGTCACTAATCAGCCCTTTTTAAATAAAAAGTGCATTTTTAAGACTTTATCCCGACAAGAAAACATCCGTCAACTTGATAAGTGACGTTTTTATTTGCTGTCAGTGAATAAAGTTAGACTGATAAACACATTTTTGCAAATCAAAATGAAAGTGGATTTGATCTGAGTGATGAAGAACTTCTGAGTCCATAAACTCACTTTCACGGTGAGCACAGATAAATCTGTTTATTTCATATTTTGGCAAAGAAATGGACCTTTAGGATTATTTATGTATCCAGTGATGTACAATCAGGTGTGGCTGCATTTCACAATTCTCCATTAGTGGCCAACAGTGTCTCTCTGACTTTAAAACATGCGAGTGTTTCTTGTTGATGCAAAAATGTAAATCAAAGTTGAGAGAAACCCAACAAATAGCTCATTGTGACATAATCTGCTCAAACGCCACTTGGCAGTGAAGTGGCTGCTTGGAGTTTTGGAGACTTTTGTTTCCTCTGGTTTATTATTCATGGGTCAACGGTCGCCCACTGTTACTTTTTGTTATTTGGAAATAATGAGATTATTTGTAATTAAGTCCTTCGTGCAGTGATGTCACTGCTAATTAGGAAATGATAGTGGGTAATTAATACATTATCTAAAAAGGCAAAGCAGTGATTTATTATAGGGCCTTTCTAATGAGGGTTGTTTTGAGGCCTACACCAGCTAACTAGCAAAACACGCCATAGGAATATGAGAAAAACATATATATATATAACTTGGTATTTATATATATATATTGTGTGGGATAAAGGGAAAAGAAAGATAATATAGTAGAAATGTTGTGTTTTTGATGAGTAACACATTCCCCCTTTCAACCTCTAGAAGAATTAATACTTTCTCACTATATTATATGATATTTCTGGGCCCTTTGCAGCCTTGATAAAGACATTAAAGGACAATTTAAACCTTCATTTCACATGTTTGTTTGCAGAAGCAGTGATGTAATTCACTGTTTAAGGCATAAACTTCATTTTTTTCTGCACCGGAGCAGCCACTCACCCAAGACACTATGCGGAGAATGGTCTGAGGCTGCTGGAAGAAGGTGACGGGGTCGAAGGCTCCTCCGGCTTTCCCGGCTCCGTAAGCCTGCATCCCCTCCATGGTCCTCCTGCTCCTCCTGCTCCTCTCTGCTCCTCCTGCTCCCCGCTGCCGCTGCAGAGGCTCAGGGTGTGTGAAGCACCGGGAAACCGAGCGACTCTCCCCGGATCCGTCCCCCGCTGCTGCTGCTGCAACCACCGGTGCACCCGCGTCTCTCTCTCGGCTCCTGCTCGGCCTCCAGCCCGGTTCCTCTGGATTTAACCTCCAAAGCCCCGGTCGTCCTCCCGCTCGGTGTCCAGGCAGAGGGAGCTGTCAGCCGGTGTTGTGATGATGATGCTCGCTCGCTCTCTCTGTCTCTGTGTGTGTGTGTGTGTGTGTGTGTGTGTTTGTGTGTGTGTGTGTGTGTGTGTCTCTCTCTCTCTATGCATGTGTGTGTTTGTATGTGTGTGTGTGTGTGTGTGTGTGTGTGTGTGTGTCTCTCTCTCTCTTTCTCTCTCTCTATGCATGTGTGTGTGTGTGTGTGTGTGTCTCTCTCTCTCTCTCTCTCTCTCTCTGTCTCTCTCTCTCCTCGTCGTGCACACGCTCACACACAAATTACGTGGCGAGTGCGCGCACGCCTTTGTGGAGGGCACACGCTCGTGCACACAGGTTTGCCACAGGGAGTCACGCGCTCTCACATTTATCAGAGTTTTTTCTAAAAACAGGAAAACAAGTTAATTCAACCTCAATATTAAAAACAACTACGTTATATAAATGTGATTAATTTGTGCTGAAGAGAGGATTAGATATTTATGTTGTATTTTTCTTTTTATGTAATTGAATTATGTAATTGAATTATTTGTTGTGCAACGTAACCAACACTGAATAGCAGATACAGATCATTTACACAGTAGAGGACGACCTGTCATTAACAGAAAGGGAAATAAAACAAAACTGTCTTTAAACCATTAATTAACACATATACATTTTATTCATGTTCTCATGTCTCAGTTACATTTACCTGATACTTTTATTTACTTTTTTTTGCTTTAATTTCCCATTAATTTTCTACAGCTATTTTTCATTGTTCATTGATTGTGCGTGTTGGGCAAAGAATAAGAAACAATTCAAAAGCAATTTGAAGATCAAACAGAAATAGAAAACAGATACAGAAAATGTTACAGTGTTACAGATAAGAACAGAGTGAAGATACAATGAAACATTGTAAAATGATTTAATTAGAGGGTCAGATCAAGCTCTCCTATAATAATAATAATGTAAACATCTGCAATAACAACAAAGAATATGTGATTTGCGATGCTCAGGGAAGACATTCCGACCTCTAGTGGTATAACTTGGTTTTACCTTTGACATATCAGGTCTTTCTCACTATACATCAGCTTTTCAGGCATTTCCTACAATGAAGACTGTGAATTTTATCAACGTGTTCGACAAATAAACTTCACCAAAGTCTAATTTATTATATTTTTTCCAGTTTAAAGCTGTTTCTCAACTTCTAACACGCAGGCACGAGGACGGAATTTACCTGAACAGACAAACTCAGAGGGAAAATCCTCCACTGCGACTCTCTCTTACGTCACATCAACCAGCCAATGACAGCGCAGCTACGCGCTTACGTCCTCCGCGGTTAGGCCAATGAGAGCCTGTCTTGAGGCTGGTTGCTAAGCGACGCGTTGTGTGGATGTTGCCGATGCGGAAGAGGATTTCTAGCAGCTGAACGTGTGAATTACTTTGATAATTTAACGTTTTTAATGAAAACCGGCGCGTTAAATTATATTGTCCGGACGTTGTTTCAGCGTCATGGTGAAGCTGAGGGCAAGATGTCTGCTCGTCGGTGAGTTTCTAATAAACTAACTTCATCGCTCCGCTTCCACGAGCTAAAGCTAACACGTCCGATGCTAACACGTCCGATGCTAACACCCGCTTCACACTTAGCACCAGAGACGCATCAGTAAACACACATCTGTTGTTCTACACTTTGCCAAACAGTCAAAGTGTAGTTACGCATCGTGAGGTGTTAACGGTGAAGCACGTGCACAAATACAAGGAGTTTTACTTTGCTCTCAGTTTGCTTACATAGAAGTAGACACACAGCCAGGGAGGAGGACAACAACAACAACAACAACAACTTAACAAACAAGTTAAAGAATAGCACAAAAAATACTTAAATTATCGGCAGTGCACTGTTCAATAGCACGTGCAAAGAAAGTAGGTTAATATACAGTTTATTGGAACAACACCATACAAATATACACCATGAGAGTATTAAACACAAGTCACCTGGTGCTGCACGTAAGTTGTGCAAAGACACAACAATGCAGTGCAATGAAATAAATACTGTGTGAACAGGGGAACATGCACATTGTATACTATACGTTTCTATACATGCACATATTATTTACAGCATGCAGGGTTTATACTAACAATAATGTGCAGCAGGATGTATATTTATAGTGATTATGACATTTTTGTTGGATTATTTACCAAAACTTGAAATTAATGTCGAGGCACTCAGTAAATTCACAAGTAAACACACTGTTTCTATCACTGTGTGTGTGTGTGTGTGTGTGTGTGTGTGTGTGTGTGTGTGTGTGTGCAGGAGATGCTGCCGTGGGGAAAAGTGCCCTCTCCCATGTGTTCCACAGTGATGGTACCCTCTTCCAGAAGAACTACAGCATGGTGAGAGGATAAAATCACTCGTGTAATGCGATGACACACAATCCCCAATACACTGTGTGTGTGTGTGTGTGCGTGTGTGTGTGTGTGTGTGTGTGGAGAAAAGCCAGTGCACCACCCCTCCTCATAATGATAAGGATGTACAGTTTATATCCACCTCACACAAGCCTAACAGAGGAATCACTTGTAGCACAGCTGCTTGGGGGATTTAGGGATCGGGCCGCTCTCTGTTGCAGAGCCTGGCTACGGGCTTATCTTGTATTTCTACATGCAGGTAGAGCAACTGAGATTTTCACCTGTGTTTTGAAGGGACCACTCTTGAAGCTTAGCCCTGGCTCATTGCCAGCCCAGAATACACAGCAGCATGTTGGGAATACCCTGATGTACCTGCTATGAAGTGCTGCAGCGTTTGTCCAGTATTCAGCTCTGAGCTGAGACTACAGCAGCGAGTTGATCAGCAAAATCTGCTGCTTTAGTTTGCACAATTTCCCCCCACTCAGTATTCAACATTACATTTACAGGAGGCCCCCAGGGAGGTCTTCGCAACATCCATACATCTTTACTGATACAGCCAGTGCGGTTAAGCAGCAATAGAGTGGTTGGGGGAGCAAGGTTGTAGAGTCACATATTTGAAATTCAATCAATAATTGCAGAATCAGGCAATTATTGAAACATCAAATTTAATTTAAGGTCGTTTGCGTGAGGTCAAGTCTTTTAGTTTATCTCAGACATGATCATGGATCGATGCTGATCTCTTAAAACCCCGATCATACTGTGGGCGGTTTCTTTAATGGAACTCCTTGCAAGCTTTTCAAGGACCTGTAGAGGTCTCTTCTTAAATCTACCGCAGGAATCACTGAAGTGCAAGACAGCACAGTGCACCAATTAATGCTGATGCAGAGAAGGCTAATCTGCATTATTTATGCTAATCTGCACGAGGGAGGGAACCGTGTCATTAACCTGACTCTGTGATATATGGGGTCACGGCTGTTCACTGATTCCCCCTCTGTCAATGTTTCTAGGGCTGCTGACTGTGTCCCTGCACTGCACATGCAAGTGAATGCATTCACATGTGAGAATCAATACATGCACTTGAGAGGCTTGTGCACATTTATTGTGTTACATTTACTGAGTTTACTATTAAGCCTTGCAGCTGGTTAGGGTACAGCACAGGTTAGTGACCACAATACTGGACAAGAGCCAAGTGTGTGTCTGTGTGTGTCTGTGTGTGTGTGTGTTTGTTTGTTCAGCTCTTGCTGTGTCAGCAGTATTGGGGGTTCGGAGGTGACAGGAATGTCGATAATTAATACAGCAGGATTCTGGAAAGTCACCAGAACAGGTACTTAACAAGCGCCACGACAACAGTGTTCAGTTTCTCCGTGCGGCCTAAACCTCGAGTCACTTGTGATGCTGTGCATGTCTCATCATGTCGGACCAGTAGAGTATTAACGTAAAGCAGAAAGCTTCTTCAATCGTGCTGCATTTTTTAATCTGCTCAGGCTTAGTGTGTGTGCTCGCTGAAGTCTGAACACATTACTACACAACATGACGGTAAAAAGGTAAAAAACACATGCAAATAAAAGCAGTAGGAAAATGAAAAAGGGATGTAACACACAGATTAACATGTCCACCTGTAGATCAACACCCGGTTTCCTCCAGACACTCTGCTTCATTAACTGGATGCACTGAGAAAATGCCCATGGGAAATTGCCGGTCACGCTCTTTGCTGTTGCTATGCAACCGTTAACACACCCATACGAAGGCGGTGACTTGCTTTATATTTGTTGAAATATTTGTGTGTGTGTGTGTGTGTGTGTGTGTGTGTGTGTGTGTGTGTGTGTGTGTGTGTGTGTGTGTGTGTGTGTGTGTGTGTGTGTGTGTGTGTGTGTGTGTGTGTGTCGTGTAAGAGCAGCTTCACCTTCAAATACGTTCAAGCTGTTCATCGTACATCTTCTGATTCCAGGAGTTTCTGTATGTACCCGGTTATTATTTAGATCATTTTCTATAGTGGTAGTGATAGTAGCTATAACAGAAAGATAGGAAGTTTCCCACATCATTTCTTCTATACTCATCATCTCTTTTTACAGTCTATGGGATGAAGCCTCTTCTGGACACTATGTTAGGCTTCATTTGGTGCAACCGTCGGGCTAGAATGTAAATGTTCTTTCCATTTGATAAGCGAAGTGCATTCGTGCTCCACAAGCAGTAAACTCTTTTGATTTGGAGCCCACTGCCTTTCAGGACACATTAGGACAGGATTCCTATCCTATGTGTATTCATACGTTACTGTGAACACACACTGTGCTCCACTGAATCCAAGGTGCATTGTAAGTAGCAGTTTAAAGCCGTATTAAATATGTCAGGTTGAATTTTCTCTGCGGGCGGAAAACAGCAAACAGCGTGTCCTTACCGCTGCGACTGGGAGAAAGAAACTTGCACTGTGAAGAGTCACTCCCTGTGCAGACGCCTAAGTCATTCCCGATGTTCTTCAACTTTTCATTTTGAAGGGTAGCGGAGGCTGTCGGCCATGCTGATCACGTCCTCCTTTGAAAATGTCAGACGGCCCGTTAGCAATATTCCGAGCTTATTTGTGGCTAATAGGCCCTCATTGACATTCCAGCGAGCGGCTTCCTATGCATCACATCGGCTCATTAGACCGCTCCTGAGTGGGACCACCACGGCATCTGTGTGTTTGTGTGTATGCCACTGGATCCTTGCTATGAACTGTTTCTGTGTAGGAATCAGGTGTATGTTGAAGTGTGTGTGTGTGTGTGATTGTATATCACAGAGGCAGTGGGTGTGAAAAGTGTGTTTTCGAGGTTTGACACGTTCACTTAAGTGTGAGCTCTGGAGATCAGATCAATTTAGAGTTTGTTGCTGATGTGAAGAATCCTCAACTTGCTTCCTCAAGGTCACCACTGATCTCATACTCCTGGATGCATAGTGGCTAAAGGCAGCCGCCCGCAACCGTCCCGGCCACTTAGGACGTCTTCAGATCTCGTACTCTTTGAAAAAAGGTGCAACTTGTCGAGACCAGATTTGTTACATCCTCCTTACGCTCTCCTCTGTTTGCCCTTTATTCATTTAACAAAAACTACTTGCTGTATGACTGCAACCTCAGCAGATTTTTCTTTACATCAAGACAATCTGCTACTGGGGCTGAGACATTTGCCATCTACATTATATACCACGTACATGTTTACAGACCGGAGAACAATACCTGGGGTCATTTTAGGTTTACTCAGACAACTGAGTTTTGTATTTGCTGTCAACTGGGGCAGATATTTTTACCGTGCGCACCAGATAAACCAGAAATAGGATGTTGTTTTCACCCCTATGTGTGTGACCAGTTGATCAGTCAAGGTTAATAAAAAGTAATAGTAAAAATACACATTTCCAAGATATATTAGTTACTAACTGAGGGCAATCTAAAGCTTGTATTGATCAAAAAAACTATTGACTCATGAAGAAGTCTCAAAGAATTCAGAGAATGACGGCATGTGTAGTTAAAAAAGGCATTTTTCTACATAACATAGATCATATGTAGAGATGGAAGACGCGTCCTCACTTCCTCCCGCTCTCCAGAAACGAGTCTGAGCAGTAGCGGTCAAGTGATGGAGCTGCAGTCGGTCCCAGTAATATACGTGTTCGACCAGTCGAGACCATCATGACATCATTTATACTATAGGTGAACATATATAGTTGTAAGTCAAAATGCACAGATTCTCCCTTCACGTCCGAACGATGAGCTCAGTGTGGTCACTGTCTCACAGTCTTAACTGTTTCCACTGACGCACTCGGGGGGGGGGGGCTTGTATCATTGTTAGGCTTCTTAGAAAGAGCTGACGGTCCCAAAAGGATCGTCTCGTCTTTATTGGGACATTAAAAATAATAAGAACCAGAGTAATGGAGACACAGGAGAGAAGGTTTGGCCAAAGCTGCTGATTAGCAATGTTTTGACATTAATTATAAATCACAGCTGAGAGGTTATTGTACTGTTTGACAAGTTCCTCTCCTCCTCTCCTCTCCTCTCTCCTCTCCTCTCCTCCCTCCCCTCCCCTCCTCTCCTCTCCTCCTCCTCCTCCTCTCCTCTCCTCTCCTCTCCCCTCCCTCCCTCCTCTCCTCTCTCCTCTCCCTCCTCCTCTCCTCTCCTCTCCTCTCCTCTCCTCTCCTCTCCTCTCCTCTCCTCTCCCTCCCCCCTCCTCCCTCCTCTCCTCCCCTCTCCTCTCCTCTCCTCTCCTCCTCTCCCTCTCCTCTCCTCTCCTCTCCTCTCCTCTCCTCTCCCCTCCTCTCCTCCTCTCCTCCTCCCCTCCCCTCCCCTACGTTTTATTTTAGAAGCACATTTAGAAAAGACGTCACCTAAAGCTTCATGAAGGTCTTTTAACTTTACATGACAGAAGGAATTCATGATGTCCTGCTTGTTGTTCTGCAGACGACCGGAGTGGAGCTGCTGTTAAAATGTGTCCACATCCCAGAGACCAACGACAGTGTGGTGAGTGTCTCTTCTTCTTCCAGTCTCAACCACACTGCTTCTAACTTTACCAGCTGCCACGTTGAGAACACACACTTGTCTTCCACGATTCAAGCTTCTTTATTATGTCATAATTAACTAAATCATCGAAGGTGGGTGGTTAGAAATTGAGTCTTATCACTCAACATAATATTGTCAGCTTCTCGTCTCTATTCCGTAGACAATAGCGCAGCATTGTGGGAGGAACATTACTTCCCTTGCCTCAAGAAACTAGGAAGTTTAAAACCATGTCATTTGCCTAAATCTCCATGTGCAACCCCACTTTACTCTGCTCCCCCCTCCAGGAGCTCTACATCACAGACTCTGCAGGGAAGGAGACGTTAGTGGAAGCCTGCGAGAAAATGGTGAGACTTTCTCCATTTGCATGAAACTAGACAATTTCCACCATCCATTTATTTTATAAAGTACAAACACAGGGGAGCTACTGAAGGAAGATAAGTGAAGTCACAGAGGCAGAAAGGAAACAGAACATCACGTATTCATTTCACTGCAGATTGCAAAGTGTTTTTTTTTACACTACATCAACGCCGGCGTCAGCAGTTATCGTCAAAAGCTTTAGAATCTTGTCATTTTTCCACGTTGACATCTTCGGATGACGAGTTCTGGAAAATGTCAGGACAGCTGACTCGGACATTCGCGTTTTTTCACATACAACTCCTCTGGAACATCTCGGGAAAATGTCTGGACTTCAGTGCCTGTCCAAAAACAACTAATCTTCCCTTTATTATCCCCCGTCTCCTTATTCCCTAATGTGGACCCCTTCACAGTGGGGTGAGCCATCTCTGCTGTGCCTGGTTTTCGACCTGACCAGCGAGCAGTCTTTTGCCAACTGCAGCCGCTGGATGGAGAGAGTCCGTGGCCACGTCCAGGGTCTCCACGTTCCAGGTGAAGTAAAGGATCAAATGCAACTAATCGAGACATCATTTAGGGAACAAGTTTCAAAAGCCTCATCCAGAATTTATTTTATTTTTTACAATTACAATCAAAAGGCCATCAGCTGTTCACAGATTGTTTTAACCTCCTTAGACTAAGAAACAGGGCAGTAGCTCTTTTTACATATTGTCCATGTAAATAACTATCTGTGTGTTTCAGGCGTCCTGGTGGGCAACAAGTCCGACCTGTCCGCTAGAAGAGAGGTCCAGACCGCCGTGGCCCAGGAGTGGGCCCAGAGCCAGGGCTTGGATTACCACGAGACATCAGCCGTGAGTGTAGTTCAATGTAGATGTCACCGTATACTGTGCCTTCATTTGACTCCGTGGGGAGATGGCGGACATCCTCTGTGCCCTTTTGTGTTTACGAGTGCTAAACAAGCTTTAATCACTGTGCTTCACTGTGTTTGTACTTCACAGAGGGAGATGGAGAATTGTGACGCTCCGCTCCTCAGTTTAGCCAGAACCTTCCAGTCTCTCTATCAAGAACGTCGGGAGAACATCCAGAACCTGAGTCCAGGCTAGACCCCCCCCCCCCCACTCGCACACACACATACACACCTTGACTTTTCGTCCAATAGGATAGAAGGCACAATGTTTCAAGTCATCGGACTTCATCAGCTTTGTGGATAATAAATGTGAGGAAGCAATTCAAAGAAACCTCCCGTGTTGTTTTTGTACCAGCTGTGTTAGAGGCGTGGAAGAGAAGAGGTTTTGATTTGCCTGATGAATAAAGTTTGTTTTTCTCTTATCTGCTCGTTGCCTCTCCGTGCACAGCTTAGCTCCTCTCACAGTGATGGTCGGGTCATTGCCTAAACCACAATAAGCCTCCAGCCCGATGTGGAGGAAGAGTCTGCGCCTCCTCTCCTCTGCATCGAGGGCTGTCCCTGATTTTAGTTGGGTTTAGGTTTCACAGTTTTTTCCTGCTCCTCCTCCTTCCTCCCTTTTTAATGTTTTCTCTTTAACTCAATGTCACTTTGATCGTGGCCTTGTCGTCCTCATCTGCTTCTTTCCTCTCCTCTTTTTCTTTCTCCTAGATTTGTGGCTTTTTTTAAACTCGTCCTTCCCGTTCGAGTTCTTTCTGTCTCTTTCTTTTGTTGTGTTCACTCTCCGGCTGCGGCCCCTCACGTCATTTTCAGTCGAGCGATGCTAACAACCAGTAATCACCTTTTACGTCTGCGCTCTCCCATTCAAACCAGGTCAAAGCCGTGTCCTTGTTCTCTCGCCGCGTCTCGCACCACCTGCCACCATTCAAATGAGGGCGCGCTAGTTCAAGTCAGACACAATGGGTTTTATCTGGGTGCGCGCCACATTGAAAGTGCTCGTGCTTGTTCTGACAAGGACACAGTCTCTTACCTGTTTGGGCAACATGGAGTCACTCAATCAGGTTTGTTTTTTTTTCTTTCTGTTTTCTGTGTCAGCTGAGAAATGTCAGATTTGTTCCCGAACATGTGAGAATTGAAGAAATAACGTGTTCAACGTCACAAACGCACTGGAAACTGAGAAGCTCTCTCATCCTGCTGTCTTGCCGGTGTTGCGTCCTGCGCGATACGAGGGAAATAAAACCATAAAACGCTCACGGCTGTTATCGATATCTGGACGTTCACGGTGCAGCGTCAGCGTCTCGACTGCCAAAATAAAGGATAAATTAAAATGTCATGTTTCCATCACTGCAGATCGGAGCCGGAGCAGATAACAAACATGTCTACTGCAGACTCATTTATACCAAGGAGGGATTTCCGACTGTATCCATTCTCATTGCAGACAAAAGGTCATATGTTAGTGGGTTTTATGACTAAAAGGGGCTATTCAGAGACAAACAACCATTCACACTTCTGGTCAATTTATGCCTTTGGACTGTGGGAGGAAGCCGGAGAACCAGGATTCAAACCGGGAACCCTCCTTTTGATAAAACGCAAAGAAACTTAGCGTGCAACTTTTTCTCTGTAAGAGGAAAACTGATTTGTAATGCAGAATCTGTATTTAACAACTTGTAATTGTTACTGCAGCACAGTGTTTTTGTCCTCCTTGAGTGGGTGATCATAATTATAGCAATTAGGATCTCTGTTGTTCTCGTTCTCTCCGTCCTTATTGTTTTTGTCTCTGTAATGTGTGTGTGTGTGTGTGTGAGCGTGTCTGCAGGGTTTTCCAGGCGTACGGAAACAGAATCCAAATAACAGCAGTATTGTCTGTCACATTAGCGCGCTTTGTTTAGCAGCATGTCGATGTTACATCTGTTCCCTTTATTTCTGCCTGACAATGTGCATATAAATGTGTATAATGGATGCACCATTTGGAACTACAGTGGTTTGAGTGTAGAGTGTATAGACACACACACACATAGAGGTGGAACACAAGCTCTTATCCGTCTCTGAGAAATGACTGAGCACAATCCCACAGTCTGTTTTCTGTTCATGTGAAATGGAGCATCAAGCTTTGGGAATACCACTTAATAACACCACAGGATAGAGTGTGGGCTGCAGCTTATTGCTTTGGGAGAGACTTCTTAATTTCCACAGATATTGAAACGGGTGGTCCGATATCACAGAAATGTCAAGCCGAGTCTTTTCCCCGTGTTTCTCTCTCCAACATGCTCAGTCATCGGCGCTATAAAAAAAAAAATGCAGGCAATCTCTTTTAATAATTAGTATTCACAACGTGTGTGCTCCCTTGGTGGGTTAGGGTCTGTGGTGCAGACCTGTAGCACGGCAGAAACAAGTGCTGTTCACCTTTCGGCCACAAGGGAGGGCAAAAGGAGGGGGGTCTGCAGGAGGTGATGGAGTTCGACTGGGAGGCTCCTGGACGTGCTGTGGCAGTTTGTCTTCATAGTTTGGTTCATATTGGAGATGTTGTACTGTGCAGTGGTTAATGCACTTTCTTTTCTGGAGTATCCAGCCGACCACAAAATGATATATTGATGCTTACATGTGCCATTAGGGGGCTGCTTTCATTTGAAGCACAAGTACTTGCATTTCATCATGGACACAGCGCTGCTACTGTGCACTGCTGCCGTGCGCTTTCTTATTGTGCTAACAATACAGCAGGGAGGCACCTTGTGTTCTTATCAGACGTTTCAGTGTGTGTTTGAATAGATAATGTGAAGGAGCGTTGTATACAGGCTAGAAAGGATTCCGTTTAAACTTCAAAGCCAAAGGTCTGACGACCGATTGGCTTTCATGACTTTACAATTAGACTTAGCATGTTGGTCAGTAAACATCTCAACATCAACAGTCCCTCCAATTCAATCACGCTGCACCAGATTTCACACATATCATGGATATCAGTTCCCTTTTCATCAAGACCCATGAATTATTCCCTGGAAAACTTAAATATTTCGCAATGTTTAAGAAAGTGATAAAAACAAAAGTCCTGGATCCGCCCCCTGATCCAGATCGGCACCAAACTTGTACGGGTTCTTTCCTGACCCACAGCACATCGTTCCACCAAGTGTCATCGTAATCTGTTCACTTGTTCTTCTGTAATCTTGCTCACAAACAAACCAACACACAAACGGACAGGGGTGAAAACATAACCTCCTCAGCAGTTTCCCCCTTTGTGCCATACAGTTGTGAGCTTTGCAGCAGAGTATTTACGAAGCTTGACACCTGCAGCTTATCTTTAAACCGTGAATTATCCTTGTTCTGCTACTGGGAGGTCAATTCTTATTTGGTTAGAAATTTGCAGGCAATTAGCATCAATTAAAAGTGCTTTAAATGATTTGTTTAAAGGTAGAGCATGTGGAAATCTTCTCATGAGCTAATTACTACGCTTGGATCAAAAAACCTAATTTATTCAAGCTTGGATTACCGATAAATGTCACGCAGTCATGTGTTCAAGTTTTACAAAATACGCTCGCCGTGCTCTTTCGCATCATATAAAAACGCATTAACTGTGTTTGGTGGTCCGCCAGTGACTCCATTACAAAATTGACGGATGCGTTTGTCCCCAGCGTACCTGCTATCTGTGCAACTCATCATATCGGTGCAAGGTCTACATCTGCTCCGGTGCATCAGGGCTTCATTTTACTACATTTTACTGCAGTGCTCCTCACCCAAGCAAACACGAACACAGAGTTTTGTATTCATGACACAGTCTGAGCACGGGGCGAAGAGTCCCAGCTCATATCTTTCACCCACACTCGTTCTTTTTCTCTTTCTCACACTTTTTTTTCCGGCAGATCAGCGTCTGTCTGTCTGTCTGTCTGTCTGTCTGTCTGTCTGCAGACGTTCTCCTGTTCTCTCAGTCTGACACACCAGCTTATAACATCATGTCAGGACTGCTAATTATAACTCATTTAATGTTTGAAGTGAATTGACTTTAACCTCAGTCTGTTGTCTCTTTCTCTCTTGCTCTGTGTGTGTGTGTGTGTGTTTGTGTGTCTGTCTCTGTGTGTGTGTGTCTGTGTGTCTGAGTGTCTGAGCATGCCTTGTTCCATAGCCCCTAACTGTCCGTGACCTAAAAAGCTTGCTAATTGCAGGTGAGGGAGGACACAGCAGCTGTTCCCCCCAAATCTGCTCCTCTCCTGTCTGAGCTGCAGCGTCACACCAATCAGCCACGATGCCTCCGAGCTCACCTGATAAAGAAAATGTTCTATTACGCTATTATCTGCCGTTTAAGAAACGTGGTCCTCTTTTCTCATCGAAAAAATAAAGGTCTAGACTTGCTGCCCCCTCAAAAATAATTAGCATTCACATTTTAACAGTAATTGTGAAGCTTGTATGTGCTACATGTAGAAATTATGATTTAGTTTTTGAAATTACAATAATGTCTGTGCTCTCTGTCTGTTTATTGTCATTAACTAATCTAACGTATACATTTTGAGACCTGACCTGGGGGCTGCAACTTTTAATTGAACTATTATTAAAATAAAAGTAGAAAAAAACTAAAAAAAAAACTCAATGGTCCACAACCACAAAGACATTGCGTTCTTCTCTCTGTCCATTAAACATGAAGCTACATCCAGCAGCTAGTTAGCTTAGCTTCACGCAAGGACCAGAACCAAGGGGGAACATCTAGCCACGCTCTGTCCACAGGTAATAAAATACAATTATAGAATAAAAATAAAAATGTGCCCACCAGCACCTTTGGAGCTCATTAATTAACATATCTAATTTGTTTAATCCATACAAAAACAAAAGTGCAAAAGCGACAGTTTGTCGGTTTATGGGGCGTTTGTGTGCCAAACTATTTCTTGGCTGCAGAAACTTCCTGCAGCCAAAAAGCAACAGATCTCCTCATTCTGTCTTTATGGATTAGAAACTGAATATTTTAAAAGACAAAATGGCAAAAACTGTTTTTAAAATGCTTTTACATTTTACTTTTCTTTTTCCATCTACTCAATAAATGTCCGCCTGTCATATTACATCACACGTTTCATGGTCCCTCTTTTAATCTGAAGAGGGGTAAACAGTGGCACAGGGCAGAGCTCTGATTGGCTCTGATTGGCCAGGACATGTGTTACGTGTTGGTGGAATTGTGTGTGGAAAAAAACAACACATCTCTACCTTTAGATATTTGTGTTTCAAGGGTTTAAAAACTGCCGCACAGATTGGAGATGTTCAGGAAGTGCTGCACATAGACGCACTGTGTGAACACGTGTGAGTGGGTGAATGGCAAAAACTGTAAAGTGCTTTGAGAGCTTTATAATACAGACCATTGTGATACATCACGTGACTTGGTTAACTTGGATTGTGGGTATTTAAGATGGCGCCTCAGTGTCCGTCAGTCGTCTGAGGATGAGCTGTGTGTTACAAACATCCCTTAAGAAAATAAATCCTTTAACTTGAGTTTATAGGTGTTATAGGTGATACAATATGTGGTTTAGGGTCATACTGATGTTAATCTGAACAAAGAAAGTCTCGCTCTGCAAGTAAGTCAGTGAACTGAATTCACCCCCCACCGTATTTATGGTTCTGCGGAGGATTTATGCAGGTCGGCGAGGTCACCGGGGTCGAATACTAATAGGAGATTAAATGTACCTCCACACCAGAAGGGGGCACTGTGATGCTGCTTGAATCAGGCTGAACAACTGCTCCTTTCCCTTTTCTCTCCCTCCCTCCCTCCCTCCCTCGCTCGCCTCTCTTCAGTGATCACAGCAGTGCTGCAGAGAGACATGCCAGCCACTTTGATCATCGCACCAGGGGAGGAGAGAGAGAGGGAGAGGGAGGGACAGAGGGATGGAGAAAGAGAAGGAGGGAGCGAGGGGCCACATAGAGACACAGTATCATGCAGCAGGACGTCAAGGCTGATGGGGAAGGATTTGACTTTTATTCCACCGCTGATGGAGCGGCGGGTCAGCCTGGTAGTGGAAGGCTATTAGGCTAACAGGGGGATGGAGTGAGGGAGTGAACGTGTGAGCGAAGAAGAGGAAGAGGGACTGGGGTCGGACTGGGAAAGTGAATGAGGGTGTGAGAGAGTTGTCGAGTGGATGAGTGAACGAGGATGGGAAGATGATGAGGGAATGAACGACACAGGAATCGTTGAACTCACGAGTGAGCGAGAACATGAAAAATCGAATAAAACAAATAAACTCTTGTACCAGTGGCAAATAAACACCCACCGACGTGTAGTAATACACAGTTTGCACCCTGGGGACGTCCTGCTGTGCTGCAATGTAGTGGTGCGTTCTTTTAACCACTATCACTCCGGTAAGCTAAAGCCATTCTAACGGTTTCTCTGAGAAAACATGACTACATTTTAGTTTTCAAACACATCTGAGCATTTTGAAATAGTCACGACCACGGTCACGACTCGTCTACAGCATGAATGCAAAGCGATGCTAACGTTTAAGGCTCATTTATGCTCAACGTTAGATATGTAGACGGAAATGGACGAAGCCCTCTGTCCGTACTTGTTCATTCATGCGTTCACGTCGTCTGTATTTGAACGCATCTCTCGCAGGCTTATAGATATGGATGAAACAGAAGAAACAGAGCAGTACCTCCACAAATCAAGAGGGGGGCGCTGCAACACAAACATGTATCTGTAACGGCAGTGCTAAGCCAAAGACGGACATTGGAGTGGTACTGGAGAACAACAAGTACATTATTTAGCACTTACCTACGTGCGCTCCTGGAAGTTAGCTTTTAGGCCATTCATTGTTTCACAGCTGATTAGCTAATTAGCTAGCTAGTCAGCAAAATGAATGTCGGCATTGCACTTGGCAAGAAAACTAATGGGTTAAACTCACCTTCGAAACTTTGCGCATGTCTCCGTGGGCACGTCAGCGCTCGCAAATCAGCGAGTGGTGGTTGTGTGCTGTGTGTACTTTTGTACATCTGTAATCTTGGAGACAACCTGGAAAAAAAGAAATGTCCTGGCCCAGTTGGCAAAAGCGATTCTAAGGGGACATTTACATACTGTAGGGTTTTAATAGTTCGTCTTCCATCCTTTTTTTCCCAGGTCATTCTTACATCACTTACTTTTCAATGCTTTGAGACATTCGGGTCCCAAAATCCTGCCACTGTTTGCTTTTGTCCTAGGCTGAGGCACTCAAAGCCTCTAATTTCACTCGGTAATATTTGTCTTTTTAGAGCAAACACGATACAACAATGACTTGTTCTGTTCCCTACGGGGGGTTCGATTTTTATTCGTCATCAGGATTGATGCATCCAAGTTCAGAATCATTCAGTTTTGGCACCTTGAAAGACATTACGCTTTTTTTTAAATTCTCATTTACAACAACACAACGCAAAAACCAAAGAACAAGAAAAGAACGAGAAAAGAGACAAAGAAAGAGACTAAGGCTGTGTGAGAGTTCAAAGGAACCGAGAAAGTAAAATGTAAATGAAAAAAGGCAAGATAAAATTGTTTTCTGTTTAAAAAAAAAAAAAGAAGCTTTGATACGTTCTCCAAAGTTTGTTCGTCTTGTTTCAAGCGTAATGAAGCCCCAGCCCAAATTACCCACTCAAAAAAGAAAAATTGAAATAGACACAGTACTGTAACATTAAGTTCTACTTTGTCACTCCCACTGCCCTTACATGGTATCATTGTTCAGTTGTTCAAAACATAAGTTCCTTAAAAGCAGATCGGATCATTTTTGATTAGCATGCATGTAAATTCTTAATTTTTATGAGTCACTTAGCTTCACCTCGCTGGTAGCCATGTTCTCTCATGCACTACTTTGTGTCTTTGGCAGTAGTGACATTTTCATAGTCCACAGTCTTCAAGTTTGCAGAGAGATCCTCCTTTACCCAGAGTTCTCTCTCCTCACGCCGCCCCTTCATGGAGCCCCCAAAGAAAAGTGAGGTAAAGTTTTCACCTCGAGTCGACCCTAAACAAAGATGGCCAGGGTTTTGTCGTTGTTGTAAAAGAATGTGATAATGTGTCTAACACTAACCAATATCAGTTTATCAAGTAGGCTGAAGCCTTGGCCCCGTCAGAGGAGCCAGTCACGATGAATCCTCCGTCTCGGTTTGGTTTCCATGACGACTTGATTTAGTTTAACTTGTAAGTTACTTTGTTTTCTTTTTTTGTCCTTGTTGATATTTTTGCGCCAGGGAAGTCTAGTCATGATTTATTAACATATATATTCATATATTTATATATAATCAATACATATATTAACTTATGTGTTTTTTTTGTTTTGTTTGTTTTTCGTTTTTTTTTTTGCGGCATGAATTGCTCCCTGCTTAAATTCAACACCGCAATGATTCACAGTATTAATGCGAATAAAGAATGAAATCAAGAAGATACAGCAACTAAAGACAGGAGTGGGTTCCGAGGGAGGTCGGGGTGTGTGTGCCGGGGGGGCTTGTGGGATGGTAGTGCGAGGGCGGGATCATAGGCGTGACCGAGGGACAAACCACGCCCCCCTTTCATCAGACTGAGGAAGAGTAAAAAATATAAAGTTCACCTTTTAACGGGCAGTCTGGCCAAGCCCACCACTCCATGGTTCCACAGCCCCGAGACAGACAACCACCAGCCACCCCCCACTCCTCTTTCCCCATCCTTCCCCTCAAATCTTTATAAACATGTTCAAAACTCGTTAAACAATGGTAGATGGGAAAATCATGCATGTTTCTTTTTTTATGCATTTTTTCTGTTTCCTTTTTTTAAACTCTGTGATCATCTGAAGTGCTGTGCAGCGCTCAGATCTTCCTTTCTGTCGCTTACCCCTCACTCCATTTATCCATTTATGCCCCCTCCGCTTCCTCTTTTCATCTCCTTACATCATGATCTGTCTTTTGCCGCCTACCCCCCCCAAATTCCCTCTGATTTGATTTTTTGTGTCCGAGGGCGCTCCATCAATTTCATACAGGTGTGGTGCGTCGGTTAGCGGTGTTGCTGTGGCCGCCTGAGTCTTTCAGGTCCTTCTGGATGCAGTTGTGGACCTGCAGGAAGTTGTGGTCCCTCTCCGTGGAGTTATAGGTGGCTGTCGGGGTGCCCGTTTGGCCCTTGGGCAGCGTGTACATGGACAGCTCGGTGGAGGGCAGCGCCCCGAAGGCCTTCAGGCCCACCGGCGATGCCTCGCGAGAGTGCGAGGGATCGGTGGAGCGGGATGAAGAGCGTGAGCGGCGTCGATAGCGGTAGCGGTAGCTGGGGATTCGCGTGATGGCCGCACCTTGGAGGTAGTCAGCGGCCCGCGCCCCCACGCGCAGCTCCCGATGGCGGTCGATGAACATGTGCACAGCGAGCACACCCACCATTTCAGCCATGATGAAGGAGAGGGCGCCAAAGTAGAAGGACCAGCCGTAGGAATAGCTGTTTTTCTTGGAGTCACTCTTGGAAGGGTCGCCAGCGTTGGCTGATATGTACACGATGATTCCTATGATGTTGCTCAGGCCTGGGAAAGGGAAAGAAGGGGGATTAGATCCAAAGTCAAATACAGGAAAACTGATATTGAAACATACACATTAAATAGAGTTTTCACAGTTGACAGGTTTATTGATCGTTTGGAGTAAATCTGAATGCTTTTATTAATATTTCAAAAATCCGGTGTATTCAACTAAACAACCTTTTTTCACAGCATAGACAGGGACATGGCTACATACCACGTAGTCTTGCAGAGTTTATAACAAAAGAAAACTTTTAGATACCAGCGTCTGAAATGTTAGAAGTAGCTTTCATTCTCCTCTCTGCATCATGTGACGGGCCACCTGTTTGCCACTAACTGTCCAATCCAGAGTCCTGCACTAGATCAGTAACCTGAACAATGTGGTGTAACGTGAAAAAAACTTGTGAGGTGTGGGTTTGCAAAAATAAAGTTTTCACCTCGAGTCGACCCTAAACAAAGATGGCCAGGGTTTCGGCAGAAGGCCAAAACGATTTTTTTTGTTTTGTTGTTGTTGTAAAAGAATGTGATAATGTGTCTAACACTAACCAATATCAGTTTATCAAGTAGGCTGAAGCCTTGGCCCCGTCAGAGGAGCCAGTCACGATGAATCCTCCGTCTCGGTTTGGTTTCCATGACGACTTGATTTAGTTTAACTTGTAAGTTACTTTGTTTTCTATTTTATCCCTTGTTGATATTTGCGGGTTTGCAAAAATAGACCCGTGCAGGATCCACGTCCACATTTAGACACAGAACCGTAAACTGGCCCCGGTGCCAACTTCATAGACCAACGCCAACGAAATACAGTCTACTAGTCTAGTTTCTACGTAAATGAACAACCTGTTTAAAGAGCGTACGTCCTTATTTGTTAACATTTCACTTTTCCACCGAGTCTTGCTGCTCGGAGACGTCGTTCTCAGATAACGACAGCTGATCAATGAGGGCGACAGAGATGCAAAATCTGCTTCAAATAAATTAGTAACTTATTAGATGTGAGTGAGTCAACAGCATGGATGTGAAGAGAATCTGTTGCAGTTGACAGACCACATGTTTCCTAAAGCACAGATTTCAGACAGCACTTTCTCTCTCTCTCTTTTCCTCTCTGTCTTTCCGTAGCTTTCTTTCCCTCTTTTCTAAAATCCAAACTGGGGCAGATTCACTTTTCCATCTATTTTTTTCTTTATTCTTTTTTAATATGTCTCTTTGCTTCCCGGTAGTTCATCGTCCGCAGCCTGTACCTCCAACAAATTCACATCCTCTGTCAATCTCAGCTTTCCCACCTTTCTTCTCTCTCCATCTCTCTGTTCTGTTTCTCCCTCCCTCTATTTGATCACCTATTACTCTTGTCGTACACCATCACTCCGGCGGCGTGTGGCCAGGAACACACACTCACATGCACTGGCAGACAGACTAAAGCTCAAATGTGCAAATAAGCAGTAAAAACGATGATGTGCAAAGAGACGGAGCGGCCGTCTGAGGTGCGAGGACTGCGAGGGCCTGATTGAGACGGATCAGAGCAGAAGAGTATCAGGGACACCTTATTTTTAGAGTGTAATCCCAGTGGCCTCCTCTTAGCCTAGCAACAGGGCGAGAGAGACAGACACAGACAGTGAGAAAGAGAGAGGGAGAGAGTGAAAGAGAGAAAACCGCTTCTCTCACTTTTGACTTGGAGGGGAACTAGTTATCTAGCGCAGCGCAGTAGGCCATGGCCTAGAACCAGAGTACAAATGCACCAAAACACAAAACTGCTCCGGCAAAGAGGCATCATGTGCTATCTTTGTCTCCCTGGCTTGGTCCTGAGGGGATTTCTGTACACTACACACATGTCAGGTGCTACGCAACACGTCACCTGGTGGTCAGCGAGCACCGCTGAGGCCGGGGCTGCCTCCGAGACACGACATTCTCATTTGCGTCTATTTCAGGTGATTTGATACTAAGGTGCCGCCAGGATCTCCTTCACCTCTTTAGTAGTTTCTCTTCTCAGCTCTACTCAATCCTCCTTAACCCCGTGTTTTTTAGAATTTAGTTGCATTTGTTTTCGCTCTGAATCAAGTTTCCTTTCCCCGGTCGTCGTCCGTCGAAACTGTCAGCGCTCCGAAAAACAACTGGACGAACAGCTGCACCAGAGCGCTGACAGGTGGGGAACTTGACGTTCTTCATACCTGCGGAGACGAAGAGGATGCCAGCGCTGAGGATGATGTTGTGGCGTGACTTGTAAAACTCGCTGGCGGCGATGCACAGCCCCCCCATGAAGAGCAGGATCACACTCATGATGGGGAAGATGCTGGAGGCTCGAACGGCACCTGCGTACACACACACACACATCGAGGGAAAAGTAATTGTTAGTGTCAAGCTGTTATCGTCAGCAACTGTCTAATGTAGCAAATTAATCTGAAAGTCATCAAAAATAAATTGTGAAAAGGTGATTTTGGCCAAACCTCTATAAGAAAACAACAAATACGATGAGAGGTGACTCAACACATGGATGGAAGGAACTTAAAATGTTTGAATTATCAGAAGCAGATGTAGCTTCTTTTTTAAAACCAGTTCAGATTTGAAATTCCTGTGGTGCTCAACAGGCGTACATATTTAGTCACCTTCATTTTCCTGTGAGAGAAAATGTTGTTGTCTGAGTGAAAACATGATTTATGGGGGGAAACTTTCTCCTCCTTCTCCTTTCTCCTCCCTCTTCTCCTCATTCTGTATCTGTATTGAGGATCTGTGCCTCTGATGGGCAGCGTGCCTGTCCTCCTCTATCAGACCGCTCTCCATCCCTCTTCCAGCGTTCCCTCCCTCTAACACTCCATCTGTCTCTGTCCTCTTCCCCTCACCTATCGGTCTGTCCATCAGCCGTCTGTCTGCCTGCCCTCTGCGTGGCTGACTTGCTGATTGGCCCTGAGGGGGCGGTGGTGGTGAGGGGTGTCACGCTGCTGCCGCGGTCATGGAGCTCGATCTGGTTTCCCAGGCGGACGGAGTTCCGTTCCAGAACTTCAGACAGTTTTCACGTGTGATTCTGCTTCACTTGTTGAAAATATCACATTTTCTTTTTCACTTGTCCTCGTTCCATGAGGACAAGTGAAGATGTGCATGTAGCATCTTTGGAAATGTGCTAAATGTTGATCAGCTCAGTGGATTTCTAACTTTATCTTGAGACATATTTACGTATTTGTGCATGATCACTTGACAACTGGACTGTGAACCAGCACTTTTAAACTTTAAACTTTTAGGTCATCTTTGCAACGTTCTGCAGAGTCTTTACAGTCTAAGCTATTCCACATAGTTAAAAGACAATTCCAGTTTATGAGAATTGGGGTATTTTGTAGTTTCGTGGACATATTGTACGACTCAATTATTTAATTGTTAAAACACAAACACTGTTTAAAAGCAATCTGCAATATCTCACACTCCAGGTAACTAGTTCCAGTTAATCAGAGCATAATTCTTGTTTATTAGATTTTTGTGCTTTGTCTAATATCCCTGCACATACATCATTTCACTACTCACTTATTTTAATTGGAAAAGCAGTCTGTAATATCTAACACAGATAATAAAGACTATGTTTTATTCGGAAAAGTCTGATTTGTTTAAAAGTACTTTGTTGTTTGACCCACTGCATCAAGTATATTTGTTCATGCCCAGTTTTGCAGCGGGGTCAAAAAGTTTAGATAATCTGACTAAATCAATAGTTCACAGTTTGTCTGGTCCATCCGACCGCTGGTGTTTTGTTCTCTGTACGTACTTTCTTGTGAGAAATGTGCTCCTAAAATATTTCATCCAAACCGATATAAATCTGGACTAAAATCGACCAAAACAAAACTCAAGTTGTCATAAAGGAAAATAAGCATTTTGTGCCTCGCTCAAGGGCAACCTGGATTTATTCATTCCATCCGTGTATCTCTCTCTCTCTCTCTCTCTCTCTCTCTCTCTCTCTCTCTCTCTCTCTCTCTCTCTCTCTCTCTCGTGATGGATCCATTCACTGAAGCAGATCAAATATTAAGGTGACCTCAGAGTTGGCACTGCACTAAGCCTCCCCTCATCCACCTCCTGCATCCTATTTGTTTTAACCCCATCTCCTCTTCTTCATTGACATGTGCTGTCAGGGCACATTTTCCTCAAGGTGGAAAGCCCCTCATACCAGCCAGATACTCCACACACACACACACACACACACACACACACACACACACACACACACACACACACACACACACACACACGCAGAAACACACATCTTTTTTCCAGAGTAAGCGGAAAGGCCTCCTGTCACTCACACGTGTACTACATTTACTAGAGGTGAACACACTGCTGGCAGAGATTCTTCACGATGTTAAGTGACACACGAACATAAAAAGCACACTGCGCCACGGACGGCACGTAATAGACGGCAGAAAGGTTATTCTGTATTCTACGACATTTCTATACGTCTGCAGAGCCCAGTTTGCTTTAGTTACTGTTGTGACATGTGTCAAACGTTGAGTTTTATCACAGTTTACACCAGAGTCCGAGGATGAAGATGGACGATGCGTCTCCACTTCCTCCCCGCGATCCAGAAATGAAGCCAAACTATCCCAGATACGAACTTCACCATCTTGTGCTGATTAGAGCCAGAATCTGTCCAGTTTGGAAAAGAGCGAAATCATCTTTTACTTTAAGAACAGTTTAGTGAAGAAACACTCTCCAGTTCTGATATAACTGATGCTGCAGCAGTGTCTGTGCTAACCGCCATTGCTGTTTACGGTCAGTCGCTTCTTGCCGTCATCTCACTGAAGACACACCGATCGCTGCCAGTCCCTGATTGGTCCAAACTACTGTGCCACAAGTGGACTTGCGACGAGTCAAGCTGCCTCGCAGAGTAAATACAAATACAGGACAATATAGAAAGAAGCCAAATGTGGTGGAAAACTTTAGCCGAGAAAATACAATTCAAGGGGGAAGAACAGAGAAAAAGACTGGAAACGAAGGAAAAAGGAGACGACACAAGAGGAGAAGCGAGAAGACTGCAGACCTTCACATCTCTGTGAAGCTGCTTTGCCGCGAGCAATCTCTGTCGCTCTCTCTTTCCCTCTCTCCTTCCCTCTCTGCTCTTTTGCTATAAGCAGAAGGCAGGGAGTATGAAAGGAGGATTTTTTTTACCGAGTGCGCCGGCCTCCAGGCGCACCCTGCCGCTAAGCACATCACGGCACAGACACAGAGACGGAGAGAAGGTGAGTTGAGAGTGAACAAGCTCCAGCAGCAGGGTGAAGCGACGTCTCCAGTGGGTTTTCAGGGGCTTTGTTGAGGATGCTCGCGGCTGCTGTGGGAACTGAACCTCTGACTTCCTGGTTGTGGGCGGATCTTTACAAATTTCAGGCGGCCCTGTGTCGGTGCGACACCGGCACACGTCATCAATCATGCCAGTCAAAGTTTTAACAAACATCTTCTGTATCTGAAGTGAAGAGACGCTATCATCGCAAAAGTAAATCCACCAATTCCTTGGTCCGCCTGATCTGAAGTTTTGCTGCTATAGGTTATCGTCGCTCTGAATCTCCAATTAGATTAAAAACAAACTATATTTTGGAATAAAACATTTTTGTATGGTGCACACGAATACTCGATTAAAGTTACACTGACGTTTTTTTAGCAGCTATGGAGCGAAGAGTGGTTTCCCTAGTTTTGATTGTTGCATGAGGATGCATGTGCTTGTGCATGTGGATAACAGCGTACGCATTCCTGCCAATGGTTTTACACTATTCCACTGATCAGCAGGTGGCAGTAATGTCCCAAGAAGCATTGCAACGCACCAAAAGAAGGGCAGTTCAGACGAAGACTTCAACAGAGTTAAAAAACCTTAATGAATGATCCTTCGCACAGGATGTGAGTCGGGAAATTTGAGGAATTAGCGAGAAACAAAAGGGTTTGTTGGATAAGAGCAAAACACTAGTCGTATGAGCTGATGTGAATCAAATCATCAGGAGTTGTCACAATCCTGGTTTGCCTCCAAAGATTGGAACATCCTGCCTATTTTTCATTTTCCTATTATTCAGACTGGCTCTTCTGTCCGTCTATAACATGACTGGTGCGTGTTATGAACTTCACCCGACATGCACCGAAGGAAGTAACTCACTGAGACACATCTGGTGTGTGATGCACTTCAGAGACTTATCCAATTATTATTATTATTATCATTATCTAAACTCACGTATCCTGTACAGTTGTACGGAGATTGAGTCTATCCCACCTTATGTTGGTCGTAAGGAAACACTCTGAGCAGGTCACGTATCTGCTAACGATCTGCATGTGGGTGATTTGTAATATTGTTCCTATGCTTCCCTGTTGGATCGTGCAGGGTTATTAGTTTGCAGACGCTATTTCTAATTAGAGGAGAGAATGAGGAGGGTTTTATTTCATTAAAGCACAGACTGACACAACCCCCCCGAGGAGAGGGGGAGAGGATTGTGATGATAATGACACAGATGCCGAGGTTACTCCTACAGGTGTAAAGTTAATCATAAATATAACCAATCAGCGGCTGTGTCGTATTTCACCTCACAAATTGCATTTACATGCAGGTGATGGCGACGCTTCTCTTTTATGTTAACTGGGAGTTTATTGCTCTTCCTGAATCTCACATTAACAGATTAAGAAATGTTACATCACTTATCGAGGTTACATGGACACTGGTGAAGGACTTTCTGTAGACTTTGGTTTTACTTTTGGTACACTGTCCTGATTTACGGTCTTCAGACTTGTTTTCAGTTTCAGTTGCTCCCCTGATATTCTCTGATTGTGTGTTTTGTATAGTTTCAGTTTGCAGTATCGCAGTTATCTTCTTGCTGCTTTCCCCAGTGCACGTTACCGGATCTCCTGAGTTCTTCTTGTCCTCCTTCCAGTTTGCCTGCACTTTTTCGTGTCTGCCTTTCGTTCCTTTGCTGTGAAAACCTGACACGATGATCTGATACTAACCCGAATAAGGTCATACTCGGAATAAGCAATAATTAAATCAAGACATGTTGAGTCGTCCGACCTCAGTCGCAGTATGCTGAAATGTACTTCATTCGTTTTCACAGCATTTTGCAACATGGACACGTGCAGCAGTCACCAACTCTGCGACATGTGGACAGGAACATGAATGGATTATTCTAATTGCCAGTCTTGTTAACATCATAATCAAATTAAAGTCTTATTTAGAACAAGGTAAGTAGTTGAAATATTGCTTAACAAAGTCAGTTTGTTCTGTGCACCTAGATTCTAACACGACACACAAACCAAAACCATCTCTCTCCTTTCTCTTCTTTTCCACTTTCACCTTCCCTTCATTTCTCCCACTGCTTAGTTCTGCTGCAGTAGAGTGTGTTTGTACTGTATGTGTGTCTGTGTGTGTGTGTGTGTGTGTGTGTGTGTGTGTGTACGTGCTTGTGCGTGTCTCTGGCTGACTTATGGTTTCATTAGCTGCGGCAGAGGAGAGCCTTGTAATTGTGGCTGAATTATAGAGGTGGGGGTGGACACCACCAGCATGGGAACACCCTGGGGTTCACACACATAAACACCTATACACACACACACTTAAGTGTACACACACACACACACACACACACACACACACACACACACACAAACTACAGTAAAGTGCAACAACCCCCCATTACTTTGTCACAGCCATATACACACTCGCTCAACAAGCAACAAAGTGAACACACTCATCGATCAGCTTCCCACCCACTCACTCGCTCTATCTCACGCTCCAAAGTGGGGTGTTTCCCATACACACTGTACACTACCCACGCAGGAACAATCTGCTCGCTCTCTCTCCCTCTCTCTCAAACACACACAGACACACACACACTCATATAACTTCTAGCTCACACACAAACACACACACACACACAAATTTCGCCCACGTGGGAGAGCCCAGCAGCAGAGTACGTGGTAGTGGGAACTCGGCAAAACAGCTACAGGGGAAAAACTAATAGCGTGTTTGTGTGTGTGTGTGTGTGTGTGTGTGTGTGCTTGGTACCCTGCAAGGCTAACGAACACGTTGACCGACAGAATCGTTTAAAAAAACAAATGGACAGATCTTTTCTTACGGAGAAGATGAAAACCGAAAGCTTGAACACACATACACACCCACGCACACACCACCACCAGGCAGATGTGTCTTTGCATGACGTGCCTGTGTGAGTACGTGCACGAACATAGTACACACACGAGGGAGCCTGCCACTCATTATCACGCCGTATTACCCATGTTAATCATTATATGTCTCCGTGTCACAACTCGGCCCCCCAAAATAGCTGCGGTGACGTCAGCGAGTCGGATGACGTCATCCGTGGGTGACGTCACGTGTCTCCTAGCATCCCGATCGGGAGTATTAGCATCGTGTACGAGGATCCAGCCGTCTAATTATAGCATCAGTAAGACTGCGTACTGCTTCCGCGTCACAGTGTTCAGAGCAAATCAGGACTCTGTGGGTTCTTGTTTTTCTATCGTTGTGAGGACCGTGGGAAGAGAGGACATTTTGGCTGGTCCTCACTTGGTGAGAAAGACAAACAACAGGTTTAGGCTAAAGGTCACTTATGTGAAATCACAAGAAATCACTTTTACGAGGAACATATATTTATATTCATATACAACCATGTGACGACTTTATGCTTTTACATTTCAGAGAGAAATATTTAGCATTTTTACCGCAGCCAAGGGGGGGGGGGAATTCTTTCATCTGTCTTTGTTTGTCAGAAGTATTACACAAAAACTACTGGACGGATTACCACAAAAAAACTTGGTGGAAGGATTCTTTAACATTTTGATGATTGAATTTAAGGGGAATGTTCGGCCTTGGCGATGGTTTGCACTCTACTGAGTACTAATGTAGTACTTCATGATACGTATAAAGAAGCTCTAATTTTCATATCCTTTGTAGATTAAGATTTTCTACACCAAAAAAAATTGTTTTTCTCAATTAATGTATTTTATTTTGTGTTATATCTAAAATTTGGGATTTGGAAATTTGCCATTCCCTAGTAGTATAGTATAAGAAAAACAACGCTGTGGCAGACATCTTGTTTCTGATCCACTGAGAGTGAAACGAATGCATAGAGAACAGAACATTATGTACTAAGCTGCCACCACGTGTCTCCAGTTCTGGATACATTTTCAACAAACTCCGCCTGTAGCATCAATATCATTTGAGAATTGCTGTAATTACATTAACAGCCGCGCACTCGAAGGACATCAATAACTAATTCTTCTTCTGCCGCTGATTAGTGAAACAGTTGTGCACACGTATGCGAGGGACTTGGTTAGAGCCGGGAGAATCCATTATACCAGAGAGGGTCCTCGTAGGTATAGAAGTACAAATGCGTGTGTGTATGTGTCTTGTTCAAGCCACTTAGGGGCAAGAGCTGAGCTGTTGGCCAAATCTAATCCCATTCAACGGGTCCGTGCAGGATACGACACACACGGACACTTCACACACTGGTTCACACACTCACACACTCTGTTACATACACAACACAGCGTTTCCCTTTCCACTCTTTCTAAATCTGCAAACACACAGTCGCTATAGAATCTAGAAATTAATGCACACACACACACACACACACACAGAGCGTATTGTGTACATCAATCAAATTAAACCCACAATACACATAATTCTTTCTTCCAAGTCAAAACACAAACAAACGACACATCCACATCTTCTCAGGTGTGAAAACAAAACACACACCCGCTATCTCACAGCAGCGTTGAAACAAGTAAATATTTACTCGTCATAATCCAAATCTCTTTTTGTGACCACGGTGATTGAGCAGAAATTAATCCTTGCGACACCGAGAGATATCCCGTCACCTAAATCTGAGATACAACAAATACCAGCGCAGGATTCAAGGACGACAAGAGTTCATGTACGATAACAGCCGGCAGTGTATACATCACAACCTGGTTTATGTAGGACAGCACAGTCTCAGCAGGCTGAGGTGAATGTTACGTCCTTGTATCGTCTTTGTTTTCAGAACAGCTTTTGACTCTAGTCATATGCCATCCCAGTTTCCTTTAAATTAATGGTCTCAATTTAATGAAATTAGGTTTTTGGTGCAATTTAATTTGAAGAGTCATTCTTGGATTTGTTAAATGTTTAATCAAAGGGTTGATCTTTCCCCAAGTGTTTCGTGAAACATGATTTGGAATTCAGCAATATTGTCCATTATCAACATTGTATTTCACAACTGGCTTGAGCAAGTATTCCCAACATGTTAGATAATAAAACTATACATAACATTGTCATGATTCCCTGTCCTGGCTGTTAACGGAGAGAAAAAATGATACATGTACTGTTGCTGAATCCAGCTTTTATCAGACAGACCAAAGGCCTTTTCATGCTCAACGTTAGATGTTTATCCAAAAAACGGACGGAGCCGCCTGTACGTATTTTGGGGTCAAATACGAAACGAACAAAACATAGCTGTACCACTGGAGGCCACGGGGGCACAGTAAAGCCAATAGTTCAAGCGAGACCATCAAAAGAAACGAGGAAGACATTTAAAAATGTTGAACTTTTTGTCTTTTGGCTTCATTCAGGCCAAACAGACAGATAGATTATCACAACCTCCTAAACCATCGCCATGTCTGCTATTATCATGAACCCCCGACTCTGCACTGTCCTCTAGTGGATGTATTGCTTCACAACCATGCAAAGGTCGGGGAAGTTGACGTATTTGTAGGCAGCGACGGTTACATCGTCTGAAAAGGACACATATCTTTTTGTATGTAAAGGAAGCTTAAATGAGCCTTAACATTTTGTAATTAGGTGTTAATGGTGCATTCGGATATAAAAGTCACACAGCCCCAGTTTGTGATTTAGCATGATGCATATTTTTTAGTCTTGTTAGATACAATGCCAAAGTTCTCCACTGCATCGTGTATGAAGACCGTGATTGCAGCAGATACTATTTACTAAAAGTTTTAGGTAGAGGTCTGCATGAGTCCGAAATGTTGGACCGCTTTCCAAACCCATGAAAAGTCATCACGAACGCCACATGCATGAATGATTTTTCGAACCCCCGAAGTGGACGGGAGGAACATTAGACCTGGTCCAAAATGTGTCAGACTCAAAAAGACTCGACAGAGAAGAAACAGGAAAACTGCCGCTCGTCTGAAGAGCCATCAATGAACAAACAAGTCGCAGTCAAGAGAAGCAATATAGTAATAAGAATAAACGTCAATTAATACTTCTTTTCACTCTTTTCATTCACATACAATAACAGCCTGTGATTTCTTCAAATATTTTCTCCCACGTTGATTTTGTCGTAGCATGTGATCTGAGCTGGATATTAAGATGACACACATGAAATGGCCATTGTTAATAAATTAGGAATTGGCTCTCTGGCTCTGATGGAGCACATCAGCAAAGTAAACTGTAATCTCCCTCCTCCATATATCACGCTGTGGTGAAGGGTTGGGGTGGTGGCCCTGTCCTCGCTCTCTGTGGCTGCAGCTGATAGTACAACTGCTGCAGGAGGAAGGCTGACTGCTCGCCCTTACATAACCACATGTACAAATTCACCCAGAGAGCGGTTGATGGGGGTGGGGTGGGGTGGGTGGGGGCGAGATGCTCAGAGAGCAAGAGACTCAGGCAGAGAAATCGAAGGGCCCTTGGGGAAATAGAGAGAGAGCGAGAGAGAGGCAAACAATGGGGAAAAAAATCATCCAAAATGAATGACGACCTCCCTCCTTTATTTCACTAGTGCAGCGCTGGTTCTGAACCTGCCTGTGGGTTTGGCCTGTGGTGATGCTGGTCGCAGTTTTTCTTTCTGAAACTGTAAAAGTCACCTGCAGCAACCGAGCCGTCGGGAAATTAAGGACTCAATCCACAGAACCTTTAAGTGGAGAATCAGTTGTTGTGAGCGCGCTGTTGTTGATGAGTCCCAGTCACCACTGCTACAGGGCACTGGTCGCCTGTTTACTCAAATTGTTAATATTGAAGTTATTGCACATCCAACTCGCACCAAATCCAACAGTGTACTTCCTTAGGCCGTTAACAAAATACATGCCGAGTGTGAAGTTGATAAGATGAAGAGTTCTTGAGATATGCGAGCCTCATACAGACTGAGATTTCTGGAATTAGTAGATAGATGCTGGTGTACGACTCCTTCAGTTGTTACAAGTGTTCTTTACACCCTCAGTGTGAGTCTAACGCAGTTGAAAGGGTAAATCCACATTAACATCACAAGTCCACAAATCACTGCTGCACTGCAAAGCTTTGTCAGTCGTTTTGCAGCAGGTTGTGTCTATTGCTGCTCGTTTTCTCCTGGTTTGCTAAGGCAACTTCTACATAGAGACGTACGATGTGTGTGAAGTTTGCACGTCGTTTACAGTTGATTGGAATGAAGTTGTCTGGTATAATGAGCTCTTTGGGTTGTGTTTGTTTCGATGGCCTCCCAGGTCCCTTTTGCCCGGGGCCACCAAAGTCCCTTGAAACGCTCGCGCTTCAACAACATGTTCTGCGACATTAATCCACTGGAGCTTAACGAACTCTTCAGTGCAAAACTGTTTCCATGGTAAAGCAAAAGAGGTATAAAGTCTTTATTTCATTTCAGCGCGCCTGTAAATATTTGATTGCCACACTCAGATTAGTAGCATGTTACCAGGTTCATTATACATGTGGGTGTGACATCACTCTCGACACACATGCGGTATGTATGTTACGCGCCCACACGCTAACCCTTGTTCCACTGAACGGGAAGAAAACAGACAGAGACAGGTTTTTCCATTATGACATTACAGACAAAGAATATTTTGTAATGTGGTAGTTATGGCTGGCACCCGTAACTACACCTGAAAGACTGCAAGCTCTGATTGGCAGAACAAAGGACACAGTGTTCACATCAAACCCCGATATTATATAGTCTGATCATTTGGGAAGAGGAGTAGTTGTTGGTTGTACTTTAACAGTTTGGGGGTTGACGTTTACTACATGACGGTTGATGTGGCTGCTTTTAAACATATCAGGGATAGTTCCCTGTCTAAACCCAACCAGATCCTAAAGATACAATGCAACTTCAGCCACTAGGGGTCTCTCAGTCAAAACAATATAAAGAGATCTAGATTTGTGATGTTGTGTATATGTCAAACAGCTGTTAAGACCAAAACTAGGACTCCAACATCCCTGATTTAGACGTTCTGCTCTGTTTGATTCAGTGTGAAAGTCCCTTGAATAACTTCTGTTTGAGGCGGACACCTATGATTGCACTGAGGAAATCAGGACCAGCATCAGGCACATCTACCGTCAAGCATTACAACTCATATGTGGGAGTGCTCAATTATGGAAAAGCAACAGCCTCCCTTGTCTCAGCTACAATCATTAATGGACCCTTGAGCAAGGCACAGTTGCTAAGTGGCTATAAGCAGGAGTCTGCAGTTGTCTCGGTAAGCGTACTGGTGGGAATGTGTGTGCGAGTTTGAAGCAGAGTGGAGCTTGGACAAAGAAACGTTGCATCATTTCCATCTGTCAGAATGTGTCACCGTCCACACTTTACATTGTCATTTTAGTGATTTAGCTGACACTGTTACTCAGGCTGACTTACAGCGAGTGTGACAGTAGAAGGAGCTTTGATTACCATATCACTGGGGATTATAGGAAAGCCAAAAAAGCAAAGAGTGCAAGAGTCAGGGTATTTGTGCATTCATATCCCGCAGCCAACAAAAGTGGAGCTCAGAAAACAAACAGAAGAGGAACAGAGGGGCAATTTGTGCAAATCCTCACAGTCTCATACAATTAAGGACCTGACACAGCAACGTTCAACAGCTTCAGACATCAAATGCATACTGAGGGTAGATGTACAGCACCGCTTGAAACAGACCTTTGCTAAATAGCTAATGACAAGGAGGTCAAACAGCACAACCCAGTGCATGTGCAGCACAGGAACAATTAGATTCTACAGGCATTTACGACAATGAATTAATGTTACATACAAGTACCTTTTCTGTAGCCTATGCTGTAGCTTATTCCTCTGTATTCTAGCACTCTATGAATTTAGTTTAAATATTAAACAAGCCAGCCTTAAACCATAAAGACAGTACATGTTGGCAGTATTTAAGCTGGAGAAAAGCATAATGTACTGTCATAAAAAACAATGCTAAATTGTTCTAGTCGTAACACATATGGGATGAAATTAGCTCTCAGGTATTGTTAGAGAAAAAGTGGATGTAAATCAGAAGAAGAAGCCAAGATCTGATTAATCAAATTAAACAATTTTATTCATTTATTTGTGCTTTTTCCACTAATAGCTCTTTCTACATATACTGTATTTGTCTCTAGTGGATGGTAACTTGAGAAAAATGATCTTTAACATAATAAAAAGTAAAATAAGAGAGCTGACACTGTACCAACACTACCAGTGATTAACCTCATCCACATATTAATGACACGCAAATCTCTATCTCACAGTTACACATACAAACATACGAGTATATGCAGATATTTACGTTGCCATGGTGATGCACAGCGGGGAAAGGAAGGAATGCTGTATCAGTGATTCATCTTCGCAAGATACAGTAAGTTCAAAATAAAGAGGAGGCTCTGTCTTCCAGTTTAAAACTGGCAACAACGGTTTCTGCGGTCTGTGTTCTGGATATTTTACAAGGGGCCTAACAGGAAAAGTTCTGGAAAATGTCCCCAACGACTGACTCGGACATTTGCGTTCTCTGGACAACTCCTGGAGTTTAGCAGCTTCACAGACAACTCGAATGTCTTTTAACCAACAAGACTAAAATTTAACTTAAAACATATTAGGGTAATTTCAAATTGACCTAACACTGAGATCAGCGCCCTGTCTCTCCTCTTCCCCATCATCCCCACACTCCAACCCACAGCCTCCATCCACCAGCTGTCAGACAGGCGTGCAGGCCTCGGTGGAGATGGACAGACAGATGGATGGAAATCAAGAGGGAGGAGGCGAGGGATAGGTGGAGGGAAGGAGGAGAGGGAGAGGTGTGACCCACATAGCAGAGCCTGGAGTATTTATAGAAGAAAGTGTCCTAATTGGCAAGCCGCTGGGAAAGCAACAGCACCGCACTGGTACCCTACTCCTTGTCCTTCACCTCCTCAACCTTCCCTTCTCCTTGCCTCATACCTTCTCCTGCTAGTTTCTCCTCCACTCCGTCTTTCACCTCTCCCTCCTCCTCTTCCATGAACACCTCCTCATCCTGCGACTTCCTATCCCTGACCCTTCCTCCACTCTTGAGTCTATCTGCTCCAACTTAACGCTGTCCTCTACAGTTTCTCCTCAGCTCTGTGCTCCTCCTCATCTTCAACCCTCTTCAAACCTCTACCACTTCCTCTACCTCCGAACCCCTCCCTCCTTCCCCTTCTTGTCCTGCTGTTTGTCAAACTGCTTCCTTTTGCCTCGCATCCCTCACATGAAACGTAAGGGTTGTAGAGTTGATGCTGATATATTCTTGGAAACAAATGTTATGACGAAAACCTCAATAATTTAGATTTGAGTGTTATCACAAAGTTTAGAATTTAGGTTGACGTATTTTATCCCTTTGAAAACCTGGATTTTCAGCAGATATCTACATAAAACAGATTTACAGACGCAATAAAGGTTGATAGTTTATATGAGGGTGTAGCCCATATACACAGTAGAATGATCATGAGGGAAAGAAAAACTAAACACACGGATGGATGGATGGATGGATGGATGGATGGATGGATGGATGGATGGATGGATGGATGAGGGCAGAAAGGACTCACGTAGGAAGTACTCGGAAGCATCCGCCTCATAGTCAGCATCCTCTGGGAAGTGATCTATCTGCTTGCACATGCCTTTAAAAGAACCTGTCGAGAAAGAAAGAAAACATTAACATTTTGCACACTAATGTTTCACCCTCAACAAATAACACATTCAAATTGACAAATGTATTTGACATGTGTACTTTGACTCTTAAGTTTGGCCCATGTCTGCTAACATGGAGGAGGCGGGGTTTATGACATGTGCCGCAGTCAGCCAGCAGGTGTCGATCAAGCTGTCAATCATCTTTATGTACATGTCTATGATTACCATAGTCTGACAGTCCACTGTTGATAGGAGTGTGTGTGTGTGTGTGTGTGTGTGGGGGTTTAGCTTGGTTCAGCTCCAGTGGTAATTGTCTGCCCTCCCAAACCACTGTGATTAAATGGGCCCTTGTTAATTGGTGTTTGAAGGACGAAAGACTAGTTCCCGGCTCTCAGATGGGCATCGGTTATGCACACACACACACTCGGACACTCTCTCCCAATAAGTCTCACACACACACACACACACACACACACACACACACACACACACACACACATACTGTAGCGACAGCCTCATTGTCCAGAGCCTCGCTGGCTGTCTCGGTCGCTCATCATGGTGAGAGTCATATATTTTGCATTTTCATCGTGGCCACAGAGAAAAAAAGAACAATTTTTACACCAAAGCCACTGAAATAATACAAAATAAACCGTGACAGGACTCTGCCACAGGCCTGCTTCATATTTGCATATCTTTAATACAACTCAACAAACACTCTGGTGAAAAAAAAAGAGTTTTTTTATCAGGTACACTTTGATAGATTTTTTTAGCGGGAAGCAAAGCTGCAGAACGCTTTCATCACTTCATTATTCCAGTGTGAACTGTGTGTAGAGCTGTGAGTCGGATCTCTGTTCGGTTCTGGGGGTGAACAACAGCGCTGCATGTTTTCAGGAGGAAACACATGGCCTCTTGTCTCACTTACTTATCGTAGGTATTTGTTGTGCAAATAAGAGGGACGCCGCTGAGTTAAATAAACCTGAATCGTGTTGTGTGTACGCAAAAGAGTTTTGTCAGGGAAGCTGGAGACGTCTCTTTGTTCTGGGCAGTTTCAATTTACTACTTATTACAGTTAATATCCATCATGAGACTGGACGTGTTATTAGATAAACAGCATGTTGAAGCAGGGGAAGGTGCATGAACGCAGCTTGACTCTGTTTTTTTTTTGTTAATGCAACTTTAGACGATGCAACAACCTGGATTGTGTACGTTTATAGCAGATATCTTGCTCGCACTGCTCTGTGAGTTGTTGCTGAGGAGATAGAGCGGGTCGTCCACTAACCAGGAGGTCGGTGGTTTGATCCCAGGCTCTGGTAACTCCGCCCAAGGGATCTTTTGCTGAAGGGAATCTCACCTGGCAGTGACTGAGCTGCTTCCAGTGTTTCTCTGTACGACTCAGATACTGAAGCACAAAAGGTGAATATACAAATATGTAGCGGTGACAGTAAACTTTTTAGCTTTATTAAAGTCTTCCTATTACAGCTGTTGCCCTTATTGAGGTTATTTCCCTCGGATTTCAAACATTTTTACAAGAGAAATAAAAGGACAAGAAACGCCAGTGCACTTTATACAAGAGGAAGTGTTTGTGATGTGTCGATGGGTTTTACTCCATGTCTGCCGTCCATGTTAAATGATAAATGCAAACCAGTAAGTGCGACACAAAGAGTCTGGAATCAACGTCCCCACTCAGACCATTAATGTTTAACAGTCCTATGTAAACACGACTCCTGTTATTTCCTCGGTCGTCCAACATACGTGTAGCTACAGTGTTATAAAACATTCAAGATGGTGTCTGCCGCGGTTGCCTAGGAGATGTGCAAAGCAGAAGCCCCTCTGTTGAATCAACTTTAATAACACGTCTTTGTCGTTTCTCCGTGTTTGTATCAATTTGAAATTTATTGTTTTGAGTGCGGCCGTCTGCATGCGAATCTCCCACATTATTTCAAACACGTCCATTCACACACTCAGAACTCTTCCTCACTGTCCTCCTCCTCCTCCATCACTTTCACACTCTCCCTCGCTCTCCCTCCGACACATGCCCACCCACGCTGCAGCACGAGCACATGTAATCTGGACTCGCGTTTCCCCGTCCGTCTCTCTACTATCTGTCTCACACACAAGACTCCCTCCGTCTCCCTCTGTCCCTCTGTCTCCCTCTGTCCCTCTGCTTGCTCCTCTATCGCTCTCTCTCGTCAGTCGGCTACATGTGAACCCCCAGGACCAGATTCCCAATCACCTCCCCACTCCTCCACTTTCTCTCTCTCTCTTTAGTCCTTCCTGGGATTCAAATAAAGAGCGCACCTAATTGTCGGGGCAGGGCAGCATTAGATGTCGAAACCATCAGATTTTTCAGTTACGTCTGAACCAAAGCAGCAGGTGTGAAAGGAGCCTCGGACCAGAAGAGGAGTTCTCTCCGTCCGGATCAAAGTGAATCGTGTTCTGGTTTGTTTGCTGAGTGAAAACACCTTTTTTTGTAGTTTGCGGGAAGTTGAGACGGCATTAAACAACAGAAGAGGGAGAAGAAACACTCGCAGGATTGTTTTCAGTCTTTACCCCGGACTAATGTTTGAATGACGAGGACGTTCATTTTGCTGGTGGTAATTCTATAATGACATTACAGTGGTAATGAAATTAACGAAAAAAGAACCAGTGCATTCGTTTTCTCCATTCAAACGGAGATGGTACAACCCGCTGAACTGAAAACACGCCGACATCAGACGCACGCCCGTCTACAAACCAGACAATGTCAAAGGCAGCACATGCCGCTGACTGCGTAATAGTTTCCGTACGTCTCAGTTTCTGTCCGTCCAGATTAAAACGAAGGTCTGGACATCTCACACCAAAACTGGGCCAGAGCAGAGTCTCCAAACTTCCCAGTTTCAGGGGCAGTGGTGTGGACGTCAGGTGCAAGATGTGCTGATCATGTGTTTTTAATACTAAGACAAAGCTACATGTTGTGAAAATGATCAATAATCATTTACAGATGTTGAAATATTACCATCGTTTGCCATTGAGCCCAAAGTCTTTCCCTAAAGTCAACTTTTCCTTTTCTGCAGCCTTAACACACGGTTCCTGTTTCTACTATTAAACTTTTCTTCTGATTTAACGGTGACATGAACTCACAGAGAAACAAACAAGTGTACGTGGCTGCACACAATCCTGAGAAACTCCTCCGCTCTCACCTCCCCCTCCCTCCGCTGCCCCGTCCCCTCTCCACTGTTGTAATAATGACGTGTCACTCTTCCAAATTGGCCTTATTAAATTATACATCATGCTTAAACATGGAACACATACTATTATTCTGAGGACGACCTGCACCTCAGGGGTCAGGACGGCTCCATCATCCACTTATCCTCACAGCGAGAGGAGCGACTCATGATTTATACCAATGAGAAGAGACACCGGTGACCCCACCCCCGTCACAGACCAATCAGGAGCCAGCGTGGCGACCGAACTTATGGCTGTTTAGCAGACAGCCTTTTATGAAGTATTAACATCCTGACCCACTCACTGAGAAGCCTCTCTTTGTGTAGCTGTGTGTGTGTGTGTGTCACAACAGTAGATAATGTAAAGTACAAACGCCCTCCTCTGAACCAGTGCCGTGTGTTATGCAAATATTTGCCGTTGTGTCTTTATTCTTTCTGCTGATCGTGGGTCTGTTTGCTAAAACGGCATTAAACTAATCCCTCAGCTGCAGATGGAAGAACATCAGAGACCTCAGAGGTGCGTGACGTGTGACTGAAGACGTCCACTTTTCTTTCTTCTATCAATATTCATTTATCCAGGAGGAGCTGCTCCCCAGCTCCTTTCATCCATTTGCAACCACTTCCTGATTTTTCTGCCGCTTCTTCAGTCTTCAACATCGTGCAGTTGAACTTATTACGTGTGTTTTTCATAATCTGAAATATCCGGTGGAAAAAAATACTCTCAGCAAAATTGGATAAATATATTTACCTTTGTCTTCTTGACACTTAATTCAATTTAGTCCAGGAATTTATTACAACGTTCATCATTTCCCTCCTTCTGTGATTGTGTGTCTTTTTGCTGACTTAGCTTTACTATTGATTGTGTTGATAATAAAATCAATTCTGTATCAATAACTTCCAGAATCAGATGTAACTGGGAACAATGTCCTGACCTTTTGTGTTTGACGACATTTTAGACTTCTGATGTGTTTTTGTCGTGTCGAACCCTTTTTCTTCTTCGACTTATTTCTCCTTGTGTTCTCAACTTTGGTTTTTGCGCATTTGAATGATTGGATTCTTATATTTGTTTTGCACTTTGCACAGTTGATTGATGTTTTATTTTGAAGCCTCTTTCATCTCTTATTTTGATTCCCGTCCTCGTCTGGTTTCCCTCCTTTAAGATTGTCTGCACCTGCACTAATGGGCCACACCTGAGATCAGTTCTCTGTATATCATCTCCTCACTCTGCTCTGTCTTCGTCTTTTAACATCTGTACATTTCCTGGTTTGTTCTCGTTTCTTGTGTTTTTAACTCATGTTTCAGTTTTTTACTTCCTGTGTTTCTGGTGAGTTTCCCGTTGGTTTGTGTAATTTTTTCGAGTTTGGACTTTTAGTTTGCTGTTTTAATTGTATTTTACACATCGTACCTGCTTTTCATTTCTGCTAGAAACACAAAATGTGACAATAAAAAAGAGAAATCAAAAGTCCACATCAAAAACACACAAGAAGTACCAAAAAAAAAGTCTCCGAACACAAAGTCCGAGATAAATTCGACACGGAGACAGATTTATGTATTTCTGGATAATAGAGGATGTGTTTTAAGAAACAGTACTCACTTAATTATTGGACTTCATTGTGAGCTGTATTTCATTTTAATCTACGAACCCCAGCAGCCCAATTCATTTCCTCACAATTTCAGAACACATTCGACGATGGAGAGACCCATTAACGATAATTGTAATAAATGCAGAATTAGATTCTCAGTCTATTTGCTCTCACCAATTTAGAGTAAGCAATTAGTTTTCCTATCAGCAGGCGTGCGCACGTGCACACACACAGAAATTAGTTGGAGTTGGAGTTGACAGAGAACGAAAACTGCTGCGGTTTGCCACTGAAAAAAGCTTCCATCCTGTTCTTTGTTGTGTGTTTGTGTGCGACAGGGAAATGGAGCGGTACGTTGTCGTGTGGCACGAAACAGAAAGACACTAATGGCTGGTTAATTGTAATTTGGCAGGACATGAGCGGAGCGGCGGAGGGCACCGCACAGGAGCGTCCCATAACCAGGTGTTCACACTTTGTGTCCAAATCACTTCATCTCCGCTCACATTCCCCCACAGCAGAGGAAGAGAGGGATCCACACGTCTAAATCCACACGTCTAAAACCAAACATCTAGATCCACACGTCTAGATCCACACGTCTAGATCCACCCGTCTAAATCCACACGTCTAAAACCAAACATCTAGATCCACACGTCTAGATCCACCCGTCTAAATCCACACGTCTAAAACCAAACATCTAGTCCACACGTCTAAATCCACACGTCTAAAACCAAACATCTAGATCCACACGTCTAAATCCACACGTCTAAAACCACACGTCTAGATCCACACGTCTAGATCCACACGTCTAAAAATCCACACATCTAAAACCAAACATCTAGATCCACACGTCTAGATCCACACGTCTAAAACCAAACATCTAGATCCACACGTCTAAATCCACACGTCTAAATCCACACGTCTAAAACCAAACATCTAAATCCACACGTCTAAAACCAAACATCTAGATCCACACGTCTAAATCCACACGTCTAAAACCAAACATCTAAATCCACACGTCTAAAACCAAACATCTAAATCCACACGTCTAAATCCATCAGGGTCAAGATTAAGATCTAAGTCACCTGATAATTTCTGTGTGGAACATAAACTTCCTAGATGGAAAACAACCCAGTGCAGCTGTTACCTTCTCTCGCAAAATGTATAATTGGTAAAACAAATTAGTAGAATATAAAAATGATGTCCAGGAGACCGTGTGAAGTGACTGTAAATAAGTCGCGTGACTCAGAAAGGGAAAAAGTGGTTACGTGCATATTTACAATCTTAAATCATAAATGTAAAATGGGATATTTTCTCTATGATGAATATTATTCTACTATTGTTATTTATGTGTATTCATGGTGCTCGCATTAAATCATCAGGATATATATATATATATATTATTATTTATATATTTGATTTTATTGCCCAGTGCAGTGCATCAGTTGTTTTCTGTTTGGATTCCTGAACATATAGAATGAGCAGGTCCATTTATACACAAACGGATTTTGTTTTAAATTCCAGTGGAGATTATAAAGTTTTCATATGTGTCTGTATAAATTATGCAAAACACGTCCAAAGTATTTCATGTGATGGAAATCTGCGGTTCAGAAACATGACGTCTCAGGTTTGAATTATTCCGAGAAGATGTCAGGTGACCGTGCTGAAGATGTTCAGGCTGAAGAATTGACTTTCACTTCAATCTATAATTGAAATAAAATAAAAATAATGACACAGAATGAGAACCTGAGCTCCCGTCAGACGGAGGCTGTGTCGCTCGGCGCGTCGTCGTGGAGAGGATTCTGAGAGCAGTGCAGAACGAGGGCAGGTAGCTGCTCCACATTCCCTGTAACAGCCGGGCGTCGTTTTATACAGAACCAAACATCTGTCGCCTCATTTATCAATGAGCTTTACTGGGACGATATCAGCTCGCTCTCCGTCTCCCACACTCCTGCCACCTCCGTCGTTCTCTTCTTCATCTTCTTCACCACCGCTGACTCTCTCTCTCTCTCTCTCTCTCTCTCTCCCACTCTCTCTCTCTCTCTCTCTCTCTCCTTCTCTCTCTCTCTCTCTCAAAGGAGTTTATCACAGTAACATTTCAGTGAAAAAAAACTAGGATAGATCACTGAGGGATTTCTCTGAAAGGGGGACACTGTGGTTGTTTGTTTAATTGTTTGACCCGGCAACTGTTCCCAATACACATTTATACATAAAACACGTGTGTGGGAATGATGAGCTGTGATCACGGATTCATTGTCCTGCAGCAAATGAGTTCCCTTTGTTCTTTAACATCAATTTTTGTTATACTTGTTGCACCTCATTTATTAGGAACAGTTATATGTGTGTACGGGTTTGGTCAAACAAAGCTAAATCTTCCACAGTTAGTTTGTATAAAACTGCTGCGATTTGCCCACAAAGGTGCATTAAACAGTGAAGTTTGACACAGCTGATCATCAGATGTAGATTTTAACAAATGTGGAAAATGTTAAACTAAACATTAACATGTTTTACAATATTCTGTTGTATCCATTGCATATTAAACGTGGTGTCACGCCGCAGACACGTGATCGGAGATGTTACCTGCGATGTTTAACTTCTGCATTAATCTGAATGAGAAGTTGTTCGTGGTCATGACGTGTTTCACGTTAAACATCACGTTAAAACACAGCCACGCTCCAGCGAAAGTGTAAAATGGGTCAGAATCAGCCATTAGGTCACGAAGGTTGAGATTTGACTGATGTGATACCAGAGACGAGAGTGGGTCAATGAGCAATGAATAGCTCTCTCTCTCCCTCTCCCTCTCTCTCTCTCTCTCTCTCTCTCTCTCTCTCTCTCTCTCTCTCTCTCTCTCTCTCTCTCTCTCTCTCTCTCTTCTCACCCCAACACCCTCCCGTGCCCCCCAGTGTGTCTGCGATGGCCGTTGCGTAACGTTACTAAAGAAGCTGCACCCACACCAGTGAGCAGCGTCAGTGAGGGGGGCAGTTGAGCAGGGAGCACTGACCCAATATCTAATGGAAGAGCAGAGAGATGAAGGGGAAGAGGAGGGAGGGGATAGAAAGAGCGACGGAGATGGAGAGGAGGGAGAGAGGGCAGAGGTGCAGTCAGATGGGAGACGAAAGAATGGAGACGTGTGGGGGGGTTAGAGATGGATGGAGTGAGAGAGGCTAGAGGGGGAGAGGAGGAGAGAGACAGACAATGAATTCAGGCAAAAAGAGTCAGGACATTTAAACTATAAATAACCAAGATACTAGCAGCAACACTGGTCTTCTCCTCCACTGTTTCTCTCTTTCTCTCACTCCATCCTATCCTACATCTTTACTGCATCCCCCCTTTTCTCCCCACATTCAAACATCATTCTGTCACACATACTAAAGTCAACATGAATCTTGAAGGCCAAGAATTCATCTGATCAACTTCTTAATTAAACTAGAACGATGTTTCCCACGGTAAATACTTTTTTATCAAATCTGTGTTTTTGTTGTGATTTTCAACCCCAAGAAAATGTAGTTTTATAAGTGAATCATCTTCACTTGTGTTCTTGCTTGTTTATTTTCCGTCCTCGTGATTTATAAAATCCTGAATATTCATTCATTTGAATTTGAGTCGTAGATGTAAATGTGTCCCCTTGTTTTATCATAATAATCTTAATTTGGATCCTGGTGTAAATTAATGGAGGAAACAATGAACATCTAAACTCTTTCATCACTCTGCTCCACTTGAGGCACTCGGGACGATCTCCTCTGCCCTGATGGTCACTTCCAGCTACACTGGAGTTAAGGTTATGTTTTCGTCCCTGTCAGCAGGAATCAGGAATTTTATTGCCACTCTCTTTAAAATTGCATGATGGGATACTCTTGACATTTGACATTTGACATTTTCTAGGGAATAATTCATATCAGGAGACATTCCTTTTGAGGAGGTTTGGGCTCTTCTGAGAATTCCTGTGTTTTCATTGCCATTTGTTTGTCTGACATTCAGCAGGATCACTCAAGACCTGCTGAGCTAATTTCCACGAAGGTTTGTGGGACAAGAATCCATTCAACTTTGGTGTAGATCCAGACATCTTTTTTAAAAAACTTTATTAACATGGCGGGATAACAGAGAAAACTCTGTTGTTTTGGAGACGACGCTCCACAGTGTCAATTCGTGGCTCTCAATTATTTTTTCCTCCTCGGAAGCAGCGAAAATGCAGCTTCATCCTTCACCGCACAGTTTTTTAAATCAATAACTAACAATGAGAGGGGAGGCAACAAATCAAAAAGGATGAAAGTTACATTTTAATGAACTAAACGTCCGTCAGTAAACTCTTTGTTTATTTCCCCCGATACAGAATCACATTTATTCAACTCATCGTCCCTTTTGCATTTCTCCCCCGGTCAGCCACGCTCCTTCAAATCAAGCAGAAACTCTCGTCTAAATTCACGAGCACAGACCTGACCGAGCAATTGCGAGTGGTCGTGCGTCCGTTCATTCAGCTTCATGCGTTCACACCTCAGAGCTGCAGAGTTCAACCACAGACCTTCAATCAGCAGCCGCGGGGTTAAGTGCTTCCCTCAAATAACGCCTCAGCTGTGCTGGTTCGGGCCGAGCGGCCGGGGGAGGCAGGTGTGTGCGTGCACTGATGATGTATGTAGATGAAGAGTGTGTGCGTGCAGTTGTGCAGTTTTTTAATCCACAACCCTGGTTGTGTACGTGCACATACATGTGTGTGTGTGTGTGTGTGCAGATGAATATGAGCCATTAACTGTGATCCACAGGGAAGACATGTTAACAGGTTTGGCTACCACTGGGACGACTGGAGAGAAACCACCAGGAGCTCTGTGTGTGTTTACTTCTGTGTGTGTTCACGCACATGCATATGCCCGAGTGTGTGCGTGTGTGTGTGTGTGTGTGTGTGTGTGAGGTCCCATTGAGTCAGTGGAAGGAAAGCAGGGGATATGAGTGTGAGGGGAGGGAGGGCTGGAGGTTGGTGGGGGGGTGCTATGACTCATCCACTGCATGGGCCTCTGGCTCTCTCTCTCTCTCTCTCTCTCTCTCTCTCTCTCTCTCTCTCTCTCTCTCTCTCTCTCTCTCTCTCTCTCTCTCTCTCTCTCTCTCTCGCTCGCTCCCTCTCGCGCTCTCTCTGCATAGCAACGACTGTGCAAAAGCTCATATAGGCCCATAGCAACCAGCAGTGATGGTGGAGTGGCCTATAAACTCTCCATTAACAGGTCAAAGGGAACCAGGAAATCACACACACACCAAACCCATGTGCACAATCTGGTCATGAAGACACTTGAACATATGACTTCTCTATAAATCATAGAATTTAAAACAAAACTGCCAGTGATCGCAAACAAGTGGAAGAAATCGATATGAGTCCAAACAAATACTTTTAACTTGATGTCAATGAAAAGGTTTTTATTGACTTTACCCATCACAGTTTCATTTTGAACTCAAAACTGTTTGACCCCCTAACATAACATAAACATAAAAGATCTCTAACTTAGTGTTTTGCTCCACTGTTTCCAGCAGTGTTTGCAGTGCGATCGCTCCCACTATCAATCAATCAATCAATCAATCAATCAATCAATCAATCAATCAATCAATCAATCAATCAATCATTCAAATGTTATTTGCATAGCTCATATTCACAAATTACAATTTGTCTCATAGGGCTGAAGAAGGAGCGACATCCTCTCCCTTTAACGCTCAACAAGAGAAAGTAAAAACGACCTGAACATCCACTACCCATCAAAAAGTTTTTACCGTCCATACAGAGTCAGAACTCATAGTCTCAGCTGCAGGTGTGTTTGTACAGTAAGTGCACATCCATCCAGTCTCTCTCTCTCTCTCTCTCTCTCTCTCTCTCTCTCTCTCTCTCTCTCTCTCTCTGCATGGATTTAATTCATTCTGTGGGAAAAGCTGAGAGCACCAGCTCATTTTCCAGCTGCCCTGAACAGACTGTCTATGTACCTGCCCGGCACCAAGTTTACCACTAGCTGATGAAGCCACAGTAGAGCTTCCTAATGAGCTCGGTGTACAGATGAGAACTTTCCCTCAGCTGACTTACTACTGGTCAAGTGCACGTTCCAGCTGGACCTTCCACTGCAGCTCGTTCCCCTGATCGCTGCTGCTCTGTCTCCAAAAGACGTCATCAAGGCAGTGTGGCAGCATTTCTTTGCTTTGCCGTCATTTCTGCATAATTTGTTTTCTAAAAATGTTTTTTATAGCAGGACCTTGATACCAGAAACAAACATTATTCTGCTTTTCGGACGCTGCTTGGTTTCAACCTGCTCACCTCTGAGTCCATTTTCTGTGTTTCGTTTCAGGTTAAAAAATCTTGTTGTGTTTTTCCCGATGACGTGAATTCATAGTTGTGTTGTGTCACCGCGAGAAGACGACGATGTAAACATACACCAACACGTCTACGTGCCCTGCAGGACTCAGCAGAAAAACACACTTCAGCTTTTATCGGCTCTCATACAAAGAGCATCACGGTCCTGGTGTCCGGTGGCAGCTCACACCCACCTCATTGATAGTGATCGATGGGACAAACAGTTAAACCAGTGCGCCGTGCTGGTGATGGATGATGTTCCCCCCAAAAAAGCCCATTTTCCCCCCAGATGAGCGCAGGAGTAAACAAGATGAAAGTGTTGGTCACTACCCGCTGATGTTTCTGTTCTCATGAAACATGAATCAAGCTTCCAGTGTCAGGGTTTCTGAACCGGCTCGCTGTGTCGACAGCATCAGCTCTGACTCAGAATCACTCACAGCAGCGTCACCTCAGCACCCTCTCGCTTTAAGATCCTCTCTTCCTCTCCTCTCCTCCCTCCGTCTCCTTACAGATGTTGCTCTGATTGCAGATGTTGTTTGGAAAGCTTTCTCCCCGTACACATCCAGAGCCACGTCTCCTCTTCCTTCCTCCTTCACAGATGTTGTTTGGCACATGTCTTCCCGTCCCTGTCTTCCTTTTGCTTTCTCTCCGCTCCCTCCTTCTCCACCCTTCTCTCTTCATTACACCGTCTCCTCTGTTTCTCCCTCCATCTGTTTCCTTCCTCCCTCCACTCCTCGCTCCTCTGTCATTTTCCGTTCTCTATTCCCCCCCCCTTTCCTCGTGTACAGAGGTGATCTCTCCTTCACTTATAATGAAACTGAAAAGTGTCCTGAGGCAGAATGAAAAAGAGGTACTTGTAGTTTTGGGTTGGTGCGGTCGTGTCACTGTTGTGTGTTTGTGTATGTGTGGTAAATAGAGCTCTGGAGAAAGTGTGTGTTTATGTTTGCGTCGTATAGCTTCAACGATCATTTTTCCTGGTTTGGGTTCTGATCGAACAACAGAAACTTGTTGCTTGGACCAGAAAGGAACCAAACCTGTTGGATTCGGTGACACCAGCGTTCCAAAGAAGGAAATAAGAAAAATGACGCGGACGTACCTTCACTGTCACGGCTCCATGAAAGTCCTTAAGATATAAAGTTTTATAAACTTGGTGGAAGCATGTGAGATATTTGTCTGTTTTTATTGGATTTGTCTTTTTGATTACAGATGAGTATTTGGCTGTTTTCTCTCCCTGCTTCTATTGGCCGGACTAGAGCCTTTCACACGTGAACGTTTGGTTTGGACTCAGCTGAAAAGTTAGAAAATGTGATTCAAACAAAGCAGATGTAAAATAAATGACCTTTAGTCATTTATTACACGCAGACATTTGCAGTATAATTGCTTTTAAACACTATAAAAGATGTTTGAAGTCGTGTTCTTTTAACGTGCTGGTGAGAATAAGTAAGCAAGACATCACCTTTGGGCTTCTCCAGCATGTGATAGGCGTTTGTCATTACTTTTGACATTTTATAGACTAAAAGATTGATTGAATAATCAATAGAATAATCAGCCCTGAAATGGCTCCTGAGAGTCAGCAAAAAAATGCACATAAACAAAACACACACGTTGATCCGGCTTGTATTGGAAAGAGGAGATAGTGAGAGGATGATGATGTGTGCGGCTGAGAAGGACCAGCTTTTTTAAATGGATGATCGATAAATACAAATCTGCTTTTTGTGGATCCCACATTATTCCCTGAGCCTTAAAGCAACAGATTTACATTCTGGGGAATAAACATGTTCGGTTTCTTTGCAGAGTTTGGGATCATGGGATAAATGTCAGGGACCTTCAACCTGCAGCTGGTTGGTTTACTTCAGTACAAAGACTGGACTCATGGGAAAACGCCCGTTGTCTCCTCCTCCACTCACCAGATCCTCTCAGGGTCTCACATATACGTGAATGTGAAGTGAATATCACAGGTCAAAGTTCACCAGAGTTGAACTCCATGTTTTGTTCGCCTCCTCGCTCGTACATTTGCACGTGTGTGTCGTGCTCAAGTTGTGGTTTCATTAACGTTTGTGTGTTGGACTATATATGTCGAGGCCTAGAGTATGTTTACAGTATTTACACTATGCTAAGCTAATAAGATGCTAATTGTAGCCTTAGCTTTAAAATTAAATAAGATGAAGGAGTACAACAAAACAAATAAAGCAGATAATGTGGAACCTAATAATAATAATAATAATAATAAGATAAAATACAATGAGGGTGCGACCTAAGATTTTGTGAAATAGTTCAGTTGAAGGCACGTGGCATATTTTTTTTTTTTATCTGGATTTAAAAACTGTGAATTCTCAAATCTGCGACTGGTGGATTTCCGGAGCAGGCGAAAGCGATATTTCCTCCCTGAAATGACACAGAGAGCATCTAACGGGGGCGCCACAACAATCGCCATGACAACAATGATTACTCATCCTCCAAACAAGTGAAACAACAAAGAATAACATCTAATCAGGCTCAAAGCTCTGAAGGTGTGATTATGCAAACTGCTGCTGCTGCTGCTCCGCTGTCTTTATGTAGACCATCTCTCTCTCTCTCTCTCTCTCTCTCTCTCTCTCTCTCTCTCTCTCTCTCTCTCTCTCTCTCTCCTCTCTCTCTCTCTCTCTCTCTCTCTCTCTGCTTTGGGCAGAATGATTAATTTGTGACTATTGATTCCTTGAGAATGTGGGAGGTATTGAAATAGAGGAGAGAGAGAGAGAGAGAGAGAGAGAGAGAGAGAGAGAGAGAGAGAGAGCGGAGGGGAGGAAGGAGCATCCAGTATTCTGAGTAGCGCCTCGCTGCAGCTCTCTCGCCTCCGGTCCCTCGTTAAAAAAAAAGCCAATGGGTGCAGAGTTTGGGATCACCTCTAACCATCCCTCTCTCCTTCTCCTTCATCTTCCCCCGCCTCCTCTTCTCATCCCTTCCTTCTTTTTTCCTCCCTCTGCCTTTTCCTCTTCCATCTCCTTCCCTCCCCTCGTTCTCTGGGCATCATCATCTGTGAATATTCAACAAATGCCCGGGCGTTTCACACGGAGCAGGAAGGAACCGAGGGCAGAGAAGTGCTTAGAAAACAAAAACAAAAATATTTGCCCCTCCTGAAGTTCATAAACTATTTAGATCCATAAATATCTTGAAACCAAGACGCTCGGCCTGTAGCTGTGTTTCACGTACGACTTCAGAAACACTTTCTAATAAAACACCAGTGGAATTCTCATTTAATATCACTGAGGAAAAACACTGAGCTCATTTTAAAACTGAGACGTGAACATGTTTGAACCTATTCATGAAATATAATATAAATATATATATTTAGTGAAATTCTATTTTTTGGATCACATAATGAAAACTACAAATTGCACCTGGATACACTCAAAATAACTATTCCTTAAACAATGACTTTATGTATTTCATATCATATTCCAAGTAACTTTTTCACACGAGTTCAATGTAAAGGGTCTTAATGAACTCTATCACTTTGAGTTAGTGATCAAATAACTTGAGAGTGAGATTCTAAACGAGCAAATATGATTGGCTGTTGTCTAACAGCCACAAAAACTTCTTGCTTCTTCACTTTTTATCCTAGAATTCAAGTTGTTTTTACACTTAAAGGAGTAGAAATGTTCTGAAGAGTTCCTGAAAATGTTTCAAGTAAATGAACTCTTGTTTAATTCACTGCCATTCGTCCTTTGTCTCTTTCAGTATAGAATATCTTTATTATTAGCACTAGATTATGTGTATTTCTTCAGTAAAAACCTGAAAGAAACATGAGGAAGATGTAGAAAGTATTTGATTTCCCAATGTAAATGTGTAAATGCTCTTTTTAAGTCGACTTCATGCTGCCAGAATCATCATTCTACTGCAGGGATGCATACTCCTGTGAGTATTTATTCATTTACTTATTTTGTCATGCTCCTAAAGTCACATTTAAATGTAGTAGCGACAGAGTCCTCGGTGGTCGCTGCCGCACTGCCACCGAGTCGGAGATCGCTTTGTTGATTACTTGTCATCACCCCGACCTTTAGTCGGGTGATGACAAGTAATCAACAAAAACCATTGACAGACTCTGACAAATGGAAAACGTACATACAACTAAGTAGTAAAATATTAAAGTAAATCAGAATAACAGAAAGCTGCCAGACATTTAAACGAGCTAGATCCAAATTTCACACACTCACAGATCTCAACCTCGGGTTTTCTGGATCCCCTTTTTTACGAATCTGTCCCAAAATGTAATAATTTCCTTCTTGGTCCATCGTCCTACCAAGTTCAATAGTTTTATCGTAATCCTGCTATTAAACAAACCAACAATCAAAAGTGAAATGGACACCTATAGACAAACATATTGACCCAATAAATCCGTAGTTTTCGTCACCTGTCTGTCATCACGTCCCGACAGAGACACACAACTTCACATTTAATTACATGTGACATTTCCAAGGTTGGATGGAAATATGGTATTTTTAGTTTTGCTCAAAATAAAAACTGTCAGTCAGTCCTCGCTCAAAATACGTGAGAGGTGAAAGGCGAAGTCAGCCGGAAGCATCGGATCAACAAGACTGTAAACGAGGAAAACCTTCTTTTCTGTTAAAAATAGAACAATGAGAATAGATCAATATTAAACCTTGAGACAGCAACACACTCACTGTTACTCACACACCACCGCACACCACCGCCTGCCCAGTACAACCACAGTGTTTCACTGGGTCGTTCAGCAGCAGCACTTGATCAATGACTGGTTAAAAGTCTCATCAACCGATTTCACCGTGCAGCTACTTTACTCTACGTCGCTCCGCTTCATCGCTGCAAACTTATTTCTCCTTTATTGTTTTTGTGGCCCCAAATACTCTGGACTTGCTTCTTCCTCAGAGTAGGTTGCAGGAGTTGCAGATTTTTCTCACGCAAACACAAAAGAAGAAGCCGAGCCACCGTGACTGTTCCGTGAGAGAAGATCCCAAAACTAATTTTCCATACGCCGCTTCCTCCTCATGCACCAGCTCCTGCTCCACGTAGCGGTGGCATCACAGCGACTGGAGGATATGAAGGGATTAATTCAAGGAAAACACTCACCTGCTAATTATAGTAATCGCCACCTACTTGCCCTCTCCGCTGTGAAAGTGCTAACACTGATGCTTTCACCCTGCTGAGAGGTGGACGGCGGAGAATAAACAGCGCAGTGGAAAAAGCAAAGGATGCGAGAGCGAGGATGTTCCGACGGCCTAATGGCTCCGACAGCGGGGGAGCGAAAGGCCAAACTGCCAACATTGCATCACGAGCCTGTTTCTAAACAACACATGGTGCTGTCAGTTAGAAACAATGGATATTCTTCACATTTTTACATCAGGTAATCCTCCCGCTGCGTCATCACACTCCTTTTCGTTTGTTCCTTTTCCTTACATTTTTCGAGATAGGCTACATTAGGAGAATGTAAACGTTCGAGTCGGTTGCTCGAGAAATGTATCTGCAAGCCCGTGAGTAAAAGAGGAGCCGAACACGTAGAAGACGCCAACGACGACGTCCAATTGACAAAGACAAACGGGATTCAAGCACCAACGCTGCTGTCGATGTGCTATGAACAGAAACGTGATTTATACATCACGTCCTTCCCTCTGCTGCTCCACCCAGACTCCACCCAGACTCCACCCCTCACCTGAAGGTTCCTGGAATATTTCTGTTGTTGTGAGCGAGTCTGACCCGGACAATCTCCTGCTGCTGCTTCACATGTGAAACACAAACCAAAGTGTTTTAATATATTAAATTAATATTAACACATTTTCCTCTTGAGGCCCCCTGGTGGTCGCCCCATGATGACCTCAATCCTCCTCCTAAATATAACCACGATTCGAACATCAAAGCCTCTTAAAACTCGGCTTTTAAATATTTTATATTTCTCTACAACATTTCCACGGCTGTTGCACCAATTCGGCTTTGCACTGGTGAAACAGTGCAGGACTCACGAGAGCGATCAGAGTCAGTGCAGCAGAAACAGATTCAGATTCTGAATCACACACGTTCACAGCTTCATCGCTGCTCGGACACGTTTCACGAGAGGAAACAGAACTAATTTCACTGTTTTCAGAGATTTTTTAAGTTTTCACACAACTGCCCAATGTTTCAAGGTCTAACACTCACACACACACACACACACACAATCATCACACAATGTCCACACAGATACAACTACACGCAAATAAGCTTTTCTAGTCCAAACGACACAAACAGACACTATTTCATTCTGCATATGACATTTTTCTGGTAAACACTCAAAGCTATGGAGGGAATCATTACAGTAATTGATTGACTCACAGCTCAACGGGAAAAGCCACGACGGCAGCCCGCTCTCTGTTGTCGCCACCACCTTGGACGACCTTTATGTCTTCGGAGCGAGACCGTGTACGTACGAGCCGAGATCTGAAGCCAGCGGCGCGCTTTCATTGGACGAAAAATGAGTAAACACGACTTTGAAACAATTTTACAGGAAGAGAATGGTCAAGAAAAATGTATAGATTGACTTAAACCTAACCCGTCATTAACTTTAACCTTAAGTTAACTTTACATAAACCTTACATGTCATTAACTTTAACTTTAACCTTACATAAACTTCACCTTACCCATAACTTACTAGATGTTCAAATGTAATGATTTATGGGGACTTGGGTTTTACACCCGTAGGGAAACAAGTACAGGTTCAGGTCCCCACAACTTGAGTAACACACACACATGCCTAACCCCAATCCATCCTAACCCTAAAACCAAGTCTTTACCCTCAAACAACACATTGAATTTGTGAGAACCAGCCAAAATGTCCTCACAATGATGGTATTGAACCAAAATTGGCCTCATAACTATAGATAGACATGTGCACACACACACACACACACACACACACAGACACACACGACCCAGTACATAAACACACTGAGGATTTACTGCAGACCACCAGTCATAAAGCGCAGACACCAGAGTTCATCATAGGCTGCTTAATGTTGCACCATTACCGTTAACGTGAGTTAGCCACATCTGGCGCGTCGCTGTAAACTCATTCCACTGACCATAAAAATCTGATGAATCATAACCTGCCACCTCACTGGCTCTCACTTTGTGTCAGGGTGACATCTGGATACCTCTCACACAGCCACCAACCAGACGACACGCACACACACACACACACACACACACACACACACACACACACACACAGCTTCAAATTTAAACCCTGAACTTTAGGACTTAATGTGTGTGAGACTGAAAGTTCATTTCATTGGTCGAGTCCAGCTGTTGGAAACTGTAGGTTTCAACATAATGTTTTATCATTTTTAATGTCGGCATTATAAAGTATTTTACAACACATTATTATTGTCTATATTATTTATATATACTGTATATATATATATATATTATATACACATACACACACAATGTAAAAGGGCTACATGAGATAAAATGAGATATGCAGTGTTCTGGGTAATAGCTGAATATTAGTCAGTCTAATTTCTATAGAGAAATAATGTTTGAATGTTTACATACATTGCACATACATTTGTTTGTGTCTTGTGCGTGTGTGTGTGTGTCTGTGTGTGTGTGTGTGTCTGTGTGTGTGTGTGTTTGTGTGTGTGTACACAACTCTGAGCTTGGGTCTACTTATTTCCTATCTAATTCATACCAGATAATCAATGGGCGAACATATCATATACATACAAGCGAGGCTGGGAACACACACACACACACACACACACACACACACACACACACACACACACACACACACTGACTCATGCAGTTTACTGATGACAGCGCTGTTACTCCATCAGTTTGACCATATGTCACCACGAACACAAACTCCGTGACGGAGCAGCGGCTTCACCCCGCGTTTCAGGAGCAGCTCGGCCGATTGGCCACTCAGCTGTGTCTGTGATGACATCGTGTGTACGTCTTCATCTCTAGATGTCTGCACACCTCATCACCTAACAGAAAAGTGAGTTAAGGTCATGAGGCGTGTGTGTGTGTGTGTGTGTGTGTGTGTGTGTGAGAGCTCCATGGTCATTCCCCGTGTCTGTAGGATTAGGGAGCAGTCGGCCTGTCAGCACCTCACCCACCAGGCGTTAAACAGACTGTGTGGAGGTGCCAACAGCTCTGCCACACACACACACACACACACACACACACACACACCGTACCGTACTGTAAAACAAAGAACGTGACATACTGTTACTACAGTAAAACCACCGGACTCCACTGTGAAACACATGACGTATTGTTACTGTAGCTCCACACTGTGGGATCTGAACCTTTTCCCTGTCGAGGACCATCTCATCCTTTGCGTGTCGGTTTGAACACATTTCACAACAAACCTCTGATGTTGCTGCTCACAGCTACTTTTTGCCAAAACAGGAGTCGTTTGTTGTTTGTTTTTCATCGGAGGCAACGGAGAAATACTTGGTTCACTCCCCCAATCAGGTTAGAGGTGTTCTCGTCTCTGTCCGTTTGTCGGTTGGTTGGTTTGTTTGTTTGTTTGTTTGTTTGTTTGTTTGTTTGTCGACAGGATTACATAAAAACTACCGAACAGATTTCCAGGAAACTTGGTGGAAGGATGGGACGTGGGCCAAGAGAGAACTCACAGTTTGACAACTGCCTAAAATAACAGAAACCATCTTTGAGAGGCTGTACTTCTGACAGTCACCTGCTGATTCCACCTGAGCTGTGTTGCTTCACCTCTGGAGACCTGTCTCATCAGTTTGTGTTTGTAAGAGTCACTGTAAGGTTGAGGGTTGGGGGGGGGGGGATTTCTATCACTTGTTGACATTGTAGCTCTTGGACTCAGACGGTGGCTACAGACGCACACACGACACCGCTCTGGTACACTTGGCTGCTGTCACACCACGGACTGCTAACAGCTAACAGCTCTGTCCTGCTGCATAATCCTGTTAGTGACACACATCTACAACACAACATGCACACTACAGCACAACACACACACTACAGCACAACAGAGACACTACAGCACAACAAACACGCTACAGCACAACAAACAAAACACACTACAGCACAACAGAGACACTACAGCACAACAAACACACTACAGCAGAACAAACACTACAGCACAACACACACACTACAGCACAACCAACACACTACAGCACAACACAGACACTACAGCAGAACAAACACACTACAGCACAACAAACACTACAGCACAACACACACACTACAACACAACAAACACACTACAGCACAACAGAGACACTACAGCAGAACAAACACACTACAGCAGAACAAACACACTACAGCACAACAAACACACTACAGCACAACACACACACTACAGCACAACACACACACTACAGCACAACACACACACTACAGCACAACACACACTACAGCACAACCAACACACTACAGCACAACACACACACTACAGCAGAACACACACTACAGCACAACACACACACTACAGCACAAACACACTACAGCACAAAAACACACACTACAGCACAACACACACACTACAGCACAACAAACACACAAAGAAATAAACAATTATATATCTATGCATCAAAGTAGGATTCCCTCAAATGAATTTAAATCCAACATCAGCCTGTAACATTCCCTGTTTTTGTTTTCTGGTGAAGAGGCCGATGACTAGAAAGCACAACTGTTTAATAATAGAACTTACTCTTATACATTTTTAACCTGAACTTGGTTCTGGATCATTATACACACAGAACAGTGACAAACACCTGATGTGTGTTAACTCAGTTTGTCCTTGTGTCTAAACCTGTATCAACGTGTGCTCATGTGTCCGTTCTGTATGTAAATGTGTTTGTGTGTGTTTGTGTGTCTGTGTGTGTGATTGATGTCCCTCCCTTGGTGTGTGTCAGTCCCAGGTGGTGTGTGTGAGTGCTCGTAAACAGTGTCTGTGATTGAGAGGCCGTGATGCCTGACAGGCGGCCTTGTGCTGCCAGCACCGAGCTGAATTGCCATAGTTACGTGGCGTCATGTGGTCGCAGACACGCGGCAGAGAGCTGCTGCTGCAAACAGAAGACGGGACGACTGCATTAATTAGTTAATGAGGAGAAGGTCATCGGGGGTTTAACCGCACCTGGGTGGTAGAGCGTAGTAAAAATGATAATAAATCATCAACAGTAATAAAAACATACCTGATGAACATGTGCGATCACATGTTCAATAATTAAATTAACGGCCACGACACTAAATGATGTGATCGTATGTTTCTTGATACAACTCCGTCATTTTTCTACATTACAGTCGGGCCTCGAAATGGATATCGTGATCCCGCCATTTTCTCAGATGTAAACACAAAATCTAAAATTAGAACCGAGAATAAAATGGACACAGCGCACTATCAATTGTTTTATGTACAGTTCAGTGCTCACTTTAAAAATGAACAATCAAAAGTAGAAAAAGTAGAAAAGTCAGGTACCTGATGATAAGAACTTAAGAAGTTAAAAAGACTTTGAAGTCATTAAAAACCAGAGTTTAATCTCCAATATTCAGCAGGAAACTTTTAAAATAAATCATAGGACCTTGTGTTTTCTCAGGCCACTGTTGCTCCGGTGTCCTCTTGAAATCAAATGATGGTGCAAACACACACACACACACACACACAGAGCACACACTCTCACTCACACCTCATTGCCAGAAACATATCTCCTGTCACATACACCTCGCTCGCTTTCAAACCCGCCGTGATGGAGATTAATAGCAGCATTTAAAGCCCGCTGAGCTCCACCTGTCAAGGCTGCGGACCCCGGGGCAGCTCCGGTCTGTGCCGCGGAACGAGAGACCGTCCCGGGGCAAGATCCATCATGGAAGTCCACGACAGGCTGGATCTCTGGAGCCAGCCTCCACAGCTGGACCACCGACACGGGGCCATCCGTCCTGGATGACAGGCCCGCTGAGCGAGTCCAACTGGAGCAGACTCCAGAGCTGCTGGACGGAGGAGTGTGTGGGCCGTGGGGATGTGTGATGGCTGCACGGATGTCAGGAGACACAGATGCGTATCCGATTATGAGCATAAACATGAACCCTTTCTAAGTTTAGGTACCCGACGTGGGATTTTTTTCCGCGAACTTTGTTGCTGCACCACTCGGCCTTTAAACTGTCTCTTCTGTGTATGTTTACCACGGCACCGCTTCACGATCTGTTGTGTCCGTGACGTTCCAGGCGTCAGAGCGATTTTCAACCGTCTCGTTGCACCAGACTGAGACAGAAAGTGTCGTGCACTCGTTCAAGGATTCAAACACATAACAGATTGACCGGCGTCCGTCATTTCACTCTCACACATTCAGCTGCATTTCATGAAAAGGATCAGTGTAACAATAGAGATGTTCTGACAGCAGCGAAATGCCTCCGATATTTTACAGAAAATGCCCAGTCAGATATCGGCAAGTACGCAAATCTAAGAACGGATCTGACACCACGTCATTAAAGGTTCAGTGTGTAGAATTTAGTGACACCTAGTGGTGAAGTGTCATGTTGCAGCTGAACACCCCTCACCTCCCCCTCCACCTTCCGAACATGAAAGAGAACCTGTGGTAGCTTCAGATGTCATAAAAAACTCAAAAGGTTTAGTTTGTCCAGTCTGGGCGGCTGTAAAAAAAACATGGCGGCCTCCGTAGAGAGGACCCGCCTCCTGGAATATGTAACGGAATGGAGAGATAGTCTTTATGAGAATAGAGAATTACATTTTTCCAGAAATCACTTCCTGGTTGCCCGCTCCAAAAGAGCAGGATTTCCAAAATGTTTCCAAAATGTCAAGAAAGAAGTTCTATGTGATTTATTCTCTGTGTGTATTTGTTTTTCAAAGGGTTTAAACCAGAGACAGACCATAGAGCAGTGACAGTAATCACCCCCTCCCTGCAGGGTAAGTGGCATAAAGCTGTTAAACTATGTTAATAAACAGTAACAATATGTTAATAAACAGTAACAGTACTCGGTATCGGCTGGTATATATGATATCTTGAGTTTTAAACCTGTGTTTTTGTGCTTTGAGCTACATAGAGTGTATATAAAGTGCTATATAAGTTAATTCACTCATTCATTTATTCATGTATTGTTTATTCATATATTTGATGGAATAGCAAAGCCGCAACAATCATGAATATTTCACTCAGTGTAAACATCGTATTGCTTCAACGAGCAGTTGAAGTTAACACAGAATAAACTGCCCATGATGCCGTCAGACACTTTATGGGATGTGTGTTTAACCCCTAAAGCAACTGAACTGTACGTTAAGAGGTTAACGTGTGATCGTGAATAAACATTTCAACCTGGAGGTTAATGAATAATGTTTCTGTTGCCGCAGCTTGAACTCCAGGTCATCAGGACTCCCTCGGTTTCCCTGAGATACATCCTGCATGTGAAGGTTCATTCTGCAGACGGACTTCACAGTTGGGTCATTACTATTTCACTGATATGATCCAAACGCCACAAACTCTGACGTGACACTGCCCAGATCCGAGCAGCAAGATAAATAAAAACGTGATACGAAGAACCAAGCGTGGATTTTAAACTTTAATTTATTAGATAAAGTTTATTTATTAGAGAACTTAAGTGCAGCGATATCCAACTGTGCAATATTGTCATGTGCAATGCTACAATGTGCAATATACTCGCATGTTTCAATACCCTACGTTTTATTCTATTTATTCATTAGACTGTAAAGTGTGTACTTGTCTGTCTCACTGGGACAAATCAATGCAATGACAGTAAAGCATCGAATCAAACTTTAAAAGCTACAAAATGCTTTATAGATCAAGGTACTAATGAGGAATTGAAGGCAAAAGAATAAGAAAGAATTAAAAACTTAACGTAACGTGACGTTAGGGCAGAGGCATAAAAGTAAAAGCGCTGAACAGATTAAAAAAGAGTCAAATAAAAGTCAGTTTTAAAATGTTTGAGGTGATTATTAGGAACTTTTCCTGTTATAAACACCAAATATCACCAGATTCATGTGTTGAATAACAACCAGCGATGGCCTATAAACCGTATACGCTACAGGAGAATAAAGATGATATTTCCATTTAAATAAGTTATGAAGCTAAAAATAACGTCAGATCGGTTTCTGCTGCTTTGTGGAGAACAGTCTCCAGGAGTTGGGTGGCGGCGGCACATTGACGGCTGAGGTTTGACAGCTGCCGTGACCTGTCAGTCACTTCTATTACAGTATCAACAACAGCACGCCCACAGAGCGCCGCTGGATGCTGACTGTTTGCCAGCCTCAGTGCAGAGGCAGAACAATGGCTCTTATTTCCTGATCCACCACTCCTCCATCACGCTGCTTTTAGCGTCTTCATTAAGGGACCGTGGCTTTAATCTTTTGCTGTCATTACAAATTGCTCAGTTAGAGATAGATGCATGAAACGGGACATTTTTAGAAAATTAGCACCCAGGGAAAGAATATTACTTTCACATTTTCCACTTAGTATGCCACCGATTAAAGAGAAAAATTAAAAATCAAGACATCAGAAAAAGTACAACGTGGGACAACATGAAGCTCATTGTCTGACCGAGACGTAACACAAGGTTCTTATTCGCTTCAAAAATGCTTTAATTAAACTACCGCAACCTGAGATATCATCTCAAATCATCAATTCAATTATGTCTGTGTATTTTCACCATCACCCCCTCCCTCCCCTCCCCCCCATCTAGCAGCCAACTGATCCCAGATCACACAAAATGAGACAAATGTTGAATAAATCTGCTTGTAATCATCACATCACATGAGGTAATGAAGCCTCAGATAAGGTGTCAGTGTGTGTGGGGGGGGGGGTTTGGAATCAGATTACATGTAATTGTCTGTTCTCCATCCCTACCTGCAGTGTGTGGAGGAATCAGATTACTCCCCATCCACTAGACTCCGAACTGGAGTTTTAGATAAAGGGGTGGTCTTCTTTCTTTTTTATTTCTTTGTGTAAGCGGATTATTTTTGTAATCTGATCCCATGTAATTAGTTACTCTCTATCCTGGCGTATATCACTGGCTGCGGCTTTAGATAAAGAGGCGGCGTGAAGAGAGCTTCTGTTGACGATCGGCGCGGCGAAGCTAACGGAGCTGATGGCTATTAGCATAATTAATGTCATCGCCGTAATGCACTCCAATTCTGACACAGCTGGCCTCACACACACACACACACACACACGTACACACACACACTTATAGTTGTATACAGGCCTTAGCATGAAGCAGCAACACAATCAAATCTCGAACTCAACATGGGAATGTCGTGTGTGATCGCTTCCCGTGCCATGACGCTCACATGTCACCGTGATGACAGTCGTAACGTACATCACGTCCCGAGCATTTAAAATAAAAGCATTCACTGTGACGTATCGTGTTAAAAGCCGGGGCGAGATAGGTTAGATAGAACGTAGGTCTGTGTGTTAAAGATAGCACAGGAAGCCTGAGGGGGTGTGACAGCAAACCAGGCCTGCCTGCTCTTTCTCTCTCTTGTTCTTTTTTTTTTCCTCCCTCTGTTTCTCCTTCTCAACACCTCCCAACTCCTCTCTTCCTCTCTCTTGCTCTCTCTCTCTCTCTCTCTCTCTGTTCTCTGCACCACGCAGCTATAAAGCAACTGTAGCTCTGAAGGGGCGAAGCACACGGAACGAGCTGGATCTCTCTCAGATTCCTCTCTCCGCTCTTAACCGTTTCAAATCTCCGGTGCCAAGGACGCCGAGCGAGCTGAGAGTGTGAAAAGTAAAGCCACTTAGCAGGGGAAAATAAGCATATCACATGGAGTGAGTTGGCGTGGCCGCGTTCACGTCGGCAAACGTGTTGGTGATTTGACATCATTTTGCAACCTTCTGCCAAGATTTGATCTATTTTCTTTTACTTTTTTATCCCTAAACCCAAAACCAGCCAGAGTCTGAGTCGTTAAACGTTTTCCCACGACCTTGTTTTTTAAATGACGTGGTCACATGATCTGATCACAGGTACACAAGCTTTTATCACACCTGCACCAAATCTGCAGAGCGTGAAAAAGCAGCAATGTGGAAACAGATGTTCGCTGTTCTCTAAAACCAAATAAACATTTTCTGTGGTTGTTTATTTTCTTTCCTCGTATAAAATCAAAGCTCTTGAGTTTAACTTCACTCTGGGCGATGATAGAGACTTGATGAAGGAGCCTGATATCCAGCCACTGGCTCCTTTTCATCGCTTTGCAGAGGTTATGTTCACAGATGGAAGACATGACGGCATCACACATCCCGCCTCCTCCATGTTAATGAATGGGGCATGGACCAAACTAAAAAGTCAAAGTCTAACATGGTTTCTTTCATTTTAAGTAGAGACTGATGAATGACCAACTCAATTGTTCTGGTAAGTTTGGTTTTGATTCTTATTTTATGCTGTAAAAACGGTAAAACTTCATGATTGACAGCTGAGACCAAGCTACCAAGACTCTTGGCTGCAAATGCGTAAGATGGCGGCGTTCGCATCTGAGATATATGAGTTTCATTACTGGATATTGGGAGGAAGTAGAGACGCGTCAACCATCTTTATATACAGTCTATGATACCGACACTGGCTTTAGCATTTTCAACGCCTATCACCTTGTAACTGATCAGTTAAAGCTACACTTTTGTTCTGAGGCTTTCAAACTACGAAGCACAGAGATATTTCTCTTATCGCCTTCGGCTTCTTTTTAAGGCCCCACAGACGTGATCGCCACCTTGTAGGACGCTTGTGACGGCTCGTGTAGCTGAGAGTGTTTTCTCACTCCGGAGCTACTAAACTGTTCCTCCAGCGTCTCCGAGGTTCATCCAAAATTTATGGAACCATACTTACATTCATGATTCTCCTTTTACTCGTTTTGCTCTGGTGCACATTGTTGTTGTGTTGTTATGTACGTGTTATAATACACTTTACTGCCTCAGTGATCAATAATCTGCACGTGAATCAGACTTTGGGGGATTTAGAGCTGCTCACAGATGATTAAAGGTGTGAGCTGCGTTTGAACCAGGCAGCAGGATCTGGCACGGCGATGAAACAATACCAATTATTAACTTATATAGTTTTTATCAATTGAAATTCAACAGAAATTTATTATATATCGATGTATTTCTTATACATTGTATAGGAGTGAAAAGATATAACACACACACACAATTGGTTTTAATGTTCTCAGATTTGTAAAATGTTTTGCTGTTTATCAAGAGTTTTCCTCCTCCGTCTTTAAACTTGAAAGAAACACGACTTGTTGAAATATCGACTGAAGTTTGATCTTGATCATTTTTGCCGTATTGCTCAAATCAAACAAAAATCTGAGACCCCTTCCTTTTTCTGTTCTTTAACTTTGGGGAAAGGAACATCCAACACGTCAGAGCCCAGAGCCCAAGCCGTGACCTTTTCACCCCATAAGAGGTCAATAGGCTCCAGATGTATCCAGGGGCAAGGGGCGTGACGAAGCTCGAGAAGCAAACACGTTAAATCAATTGTAAAACTGATGGAAACAAACGGGAGCAGGTTCTCTCAAAGGGAACAGCAACCTGCAACATATTGGAAACCACGCCGTGCTGTTTTGAAGAAGCTCCGTTCAGCCACTTAGTCCCTGCTCAGATCAAACGTGAGCAACACTGTTCGCTGGGAAAATGAATTGATAGTAAAAAATGACTTCAATAACTGTGAGTGATAAAATGCGTTGGACAGTTTCATGCAGATTTTTGCAGAGAAGAAGCACAATACAGCGTGTTTCAATCTGTTCAACAGTAGTGGCCGTATATTAAAATCTGAGTTCGCTGCTGTAGCAGAATAAGTAATGTGGCAAAAGGAAGGAGGCCAAGATTTAGTACTGGGAGAAAAAAAGCTGAGAAAATGTATTTTCTTTCTGGGGCAGTGAAGGGTTGGTGAACGCACCGATGTCACTGGAGATTTACAGCTGTCTGTCCGTCGTAGTGTCAGCTTCACCTTGCACATGGTGCGCTGTGACATCTGCCCCCGTTAGCAGCAGAATATCACCCATCAAGAACCTGAGAGGACTCAGCATCCAGGAGCAGTTTAACCTGACGTGAACCGAACACGAGGAAACAGGTCTGGAGTGAAACTGGAGGGTAAAAGTGCAACGGTGTGACGGTGAGCGGGTCAACATGTGCAACCCCACAGAGATGATTAAATTTGGGGTGTGAGGTCAGAGTTTAATAGGCCGCCCTCCAAGGCTCCGTGATGAGCATGTACAACACGAGTGAAATATGCAGGACTATTAGGAGAGCATGGACGCTTGGTCCCGGTGCAATCATCATAACAATCACAGTTTCATGCTAAGAACACCAAAGGCTGTGCAAAGATGGACGATGTTCATCACACTATCCAGAAACTAATCTAAAAACATCCGAACGCTGCCATGTTGCACATTTGGAGCGAGAATCTGCGCCGACAACACACGTGCTCGACCAATCACGGGTCAGTCTCTGTTGTCACGTTTCACCCTGTTCTCCGGGTTTGAACACTTCTGATATTGTAAGAACACAACTCTATAACAAACATACAACATACTGTAGGTATAGTCTAGTAGAATGCAACAAATTCCGTTGTGCAATGAAGGAATCCCTCCATATATCCGAATTACCAAGTGTGTGAGAGGACCCGGCCGTTTGGCTCCATCACGTCACAGCGTGCACGCCATAATCCGACATGCACGGCTGCTCACGGTCACACCAACATGAGTAGTGGGTAGGTGGTTATTACACATCAAACTACACAGAGAGTCTTTACCACTCGGCTGTTATTTTAGAGGCGTCGGTCCTACAATGGCAAATGGAGGCTTCCGTGAAGATGCACACAGCTACAGGTACACTCATCCATTAAAGTACAAAGTTGGAAACTGGACAAAAAGTTAGCGGCAAAGTTGTGCGACGACAAAGGTTGTTATTGTGTCAATCAGTGATGAAGAAGAACGGAACGATCGGAGAAATCCTGCACATGCACTGGATCTATGTCATTAGCACATGGATTTGTCCTGAGATTCAGGTGAATCTGGGGCAGGCTGCTGTGTGGTTCAGCATGAAGATGGATCACACAGGCATGTGGTTGCTATGTGTGTGTGTGTGCACTTGTGTGTTCTGTCCTTACACAATGAGTGTGTGTGTGTGTGTGTGTGTAATGCTATAGCCAGGTTCTAGATAGTTTTAGATCAAAATTGGTCCTCTCTTCTTTCTAAACCATTTTTTAAGGCTAAGAACTATTTTTGGTTCAGGTTAGAATGTAAAATGCTCGGTTGAATTACAATTCAGCCGAATACCTGACTGCATCTTGTGTTTCCTGTGGGTTCGGATGTGGCAGTTCACAAAATGACCCGAGCTGCTTTCTCCCTGGACGATTAAAAGACCAACCTCCTCTACAACGGCCCGAACCGACCAACGTGACAACCAGGACCCCGGACGAGAGGAGCAACCATGAGGTGGAAGCTTCATCCAGATCCACCCTTTGGACGGAGCTGTGTTCAGAAACCAACATTTTCCTACACTTCAGTAAATGGAAAGACATGAAGGAGGCTGCAATTCGTAAATGAAGGGAACCATTTTGGAAATTAAGACACAAAGGACTCGCAAAAGAGGTTACAGGTTTGAACAAGGCAGTGTGAAGAGAGAAAGATAGAGAGATAGAGAGATAGAGCAGAGGTTTGTGTGTGTAGCTTTGAGAGAGTGAGCGTTTGCATGTGTGAAATTGATGCAGAGTATATAGAGAACAGTGTGGGCATGTGAGCATATGTGTAGGCATGTGAGTGCAACTGCAGGATTGTGTGTGTGTGTGTGTGTGTGTGTGTGTGTGTGTGTGTGTGGGCACGCAGGAATCGATCTGCCGGAGCGGGGCACTGCTGGTGCATCCCTGCATGTATATATGTCTTATGGCTCGGTGCGTCGCCGGCTCACCTTCCAGGCAGCAGGTCCTCCAGAGGCCCGAGTGCGTCATCACCTCCTCGTTCTTCTTGCTGGTCTCATTCTCATTGGTGCTCTTGATCTTGCAGACGCCGCGCGAGTACAGCCAGTAGTCTGTCCCCACGGCGATGGTCATCAGGCTGAAGGCGGCGAAGGCCCCCACCGTGGTCAGCAGCATCTGAACTCCGCGGTCAAACACACCCATGTTGCCGCATTCCACGAAAGGGGGGCCCCCTTTCCTCTTGATGTACAGGAAGTAAATATTTGTGAGTTTGCGTCGCCACGCCAGCTCGGAAAACGGGGGTGGGCGGCGTTGGGGGACGACGATAGCGGGGCCGCTGGGGCGGGGGAATTAGGGAGCTCGGGGAAATCGTATGGTTGGTTTTGGGTGGGGGGGCAGCTAACAGGTGAAAATGAAGGGTGAAGGTTCGGGGGTGGAAGGGCGGCTGCTCGGCCCGACGCACGGGTCGAACAGACTTTGGCGAGGATCGCGAACCCTCAGCTACAAAGGTTTCAAAACTCTAAAGTCCTCGAGTGGCAGTAAGTCGCCTTGCTCTGGAAAAAAAACTCTGACCTAAAAACACAGGCTTCTGGCAGATCCCTCAGGAGACCTGGTCTGGGATCGAGGCCTACTTTGTTGAGTTGGAAGGCCTCTAAACGTCAAACTCTGAAAAAGGGCCGAGATAACGAGAAGATGGAGGATGTGGCTCCTTCTCTCTGTGGTCGTCTCGGGCCCGTGTTTGGTTTTGTCCGAGCTGACGACAGTAGTTACATATGTTACAATCCTCACAGCTTCGACGGTGATGTATGGAATGATGTGCACATAGCGCTTGATTTCCTTCCCCACACAGGCCGTCACACGCAGCCTACACTGTCATGCTCCCGCTCACTCGCACACACACACACGGGGACGCACACACTTGCTCACGGAGCCAAACTTTCACCCGCACACACACCTGTACATGGACAAGCACACGCATGCACGCAGCGTGAATTAATTCATACTGAAAAGGGATGGAAACACGTGGGGGTGTGGGGGTGGAGAGTGGTTAAGACACACAGTTGGCGGCCTGATTTCTTTAAAATGGCCCCAAAATAGAAGGCGGAAAAGCGAGAGACCCCCCGACAGATGATGACACCGTTCGGAACGAGCTCCGACTACCTTGATGCAACTCGGTGTGTCTGTGAATTATGGAGGCTCATCTCAGGCAATTCTGAAGAATCGCAGCCATCACATGGATTCAGAGGGGAGAGGGTGACGGGAGACAGGCAAGACAGACAGGCAGGGCCCAGGATATGTGGGGAGGAGAAAAATAAGGACTGGATGTGCTGAAAGAAATGATTCAAACCAGCAGAATCAAGCGCTCCCCAGAAATCAAGGACAGAATGATAAATAATGCCAAATAATCAGCCGGTACCATGACTGCCATGAAGACCAGCCATTCCCTAAGAGATGAAGGGGAAATAAACCAACCAGGGACGATAAACCCCCTCTCCAAATCAAAAGAGAAATAAAGCCAAAGAGAGGAGGGAGAATATTAAGTTATGAAAATCAAACGACAGCCTGCTTGGTTTTCCTTTTTCCTAAAATTCTGGTCCCCAGTTTCCATATGTGGTCCCTAGACCTTTCTCCGGCGACAGAGGAAATCTGCTACGGGGGGATAGAGGCAGCGGCACCGTCGGCAGACCGCGGAGAGAGGGGCGCATCCAGGCGGAGAGGCCGAGCATCCCCGGTCATGCAGCCGTGCGCAGGGACGAGGAGGACGCGGAGGGATGGACGAAGCTTCCCGGAGCGTCAGAGCCTCTCCTCCTCTTCTTCCTCCAGCATCCACACGGTCCTACACGGTTCCTCTGTCACGGCCACAGCGAGGGCGCGCAGCCGTTCACTGTCATCACACCAGAAAAAAAAATATCAAGGAAACCTGCGAAGACAATGGGTTGGTTGGTTTTTTTTTTGTCTTTTGTTTTTTTTTGTGGTGGCAAAGCTGTGGAGGAGGATTCTGTGCGCCAAAAAATGTGCACAATTTCAGGACGAGCAACACATCAATCCTCGGTTCCCTCGTTTTTCCTCCTCGCAGGGCTGAGATAGAAGTGGAGAGAGGAGAGGAGAGGAGGAGGAGGGGGTGGAAGCAGAGGATGAAAAAAAAAATCCACACAAGCACAGAGAGAGAGAGAGAGAGAGAGAGAGAGGCAGAGAGAGAGAGATGTTCCTTGCGCAGCAGCACTTTACGCAAAAACAAGCGCACTGTAAAAAAAAAAATAGAATAAAAAAAAAGAAACATGTCCTTTTCAACAAGTCGCTCGATCCAAGTCACTGTGTCGTGTTTCTTAGCATGAGACCAAAATGTGACTTCATAAATTCCACATGTTCCATCCACTGGGGTTTCTCCCTCAGAGCTCGATTCTGCTCCAGCTTATTAAAGGTAAATAAATATGAGAGGTGTCAGATGAAGAAATGTATCAAGACAGAATGAGATGACGTAAAAAAAAAAAAATAGATCAAATACAAATAGACAAAAGTTTGTACTTAAAGAGATTCCGCACACTTGAAGTTTTCTGGCCGCAAACTGCACAACGAGACTGTCCTTTAATTAAATGCATTTATATGCTGGTTTAAATATCACGTTTCTTATCAAATTATATAATTTACAAGCTGAAAATGGCTCTTCACGCCACCTAGTGTTTCAAACCACCTTGGACCGCGCAGGAGGTTTGTGACGTCACAACATCAGGACGGTAAAAAGGTTAACGCCCTCCGATGAATCCCCAGTGACTGTTCGGGTGAATCTGGAAAACGCTGCGCTCATTTTCAAATCTATGCTGAAACTAAACGGTCTCACGCTCACACCGTTTAAACTGCCGGCTGAGACAGATGTTTGTGCCGCTTGGTTCAAACGGCTCAGAGCGACCGTCGGGAAACTCCAGAGGCAAAAAAAGCCGAGTGTGAGTGGAGTGTTACCTCATATACGAAGGAGATTACTTAGCTTTAAGTTACAGTGCAAATGTGAGAAGAGCAACGATATTGTTTCAAAAATCGTCTCCAAAATCTCCCATATTCAAAACTGAATTTAAAAATAGTTTGATTTAAAAAGAGGGCAGTAAATACTTTCCCCACGTAAACCAAAATATAGCCTCTTCAATGTGTCAGACATTATTCGATCTTTCATATTGGTTGACTTCGGTTATTGTCAGTTTGTTGTATTTAAAATGAGCAGTTTTTACAGTAATATATTGAAGTGGAAATCAACAACTGCCTAAAACTCTAAATACCTGTTTAGGAATAATGATTTCCTTATATACCAAATGACAAAGGTACTTTCTGGAAAATACAGACTTTTAATACATACATTATCATTTTATAAGGTGAAGAAATACTGTATTTTAAATTTGTATTCATGAATTATTCAAAAGGGAATTGGTGGGAAAAAAACATATATATCAAAAAAACTATGTTAAAGAAAGTGATGAGAAATAAATACAAATTCTGGATCTGATCCTTTCTTTGGATCCAAACTGAAATTGAATGGTTTCTGTCTCGGCTCATGTTCCATCCTTCTGAATTCCATTGGAATCACCGAACACAAAAACCACACAAACAGGTGAAAACAAAATAATAACAATACACACACACTTTTCTTTTTTTGCTGAGATGTTCCACAACATGGCCCCTACCAGCTGCTCCGTCGCTGATCTCCAGCTGACAGGGATCAATAAGGTGTCACATTATTATCATCAGTGGGTTTTTATTTGTGAGGGAGACGGTCGTGTGCTTTAATTTCCTGGCGAGGTTGAAGATATACGAGACACAGACGATGAAAGGGCCCGAGTGTGAAACACCTGACCGGGCGGTCAGGGGCTCGCACGGCTTCAGCGGGAATAGATGGGCTCGGTTGTAAAGCTCAGTGATCCGTGCTGTGTATGTTTGACTCTGTCATATGTTTCATATCCCGGCGCCTCGCAGGGACGACAATGACTCTCACTCTGTCAACACACACTGGAAGATACCTCACGTTGTGTTTAGACACATGCTCCGAGGATTGGCACGGCAAACACTGCAGAAATGTGTTATTGTAATGGGTTTGAATATAAATCATGCAAAAGAGATGTAGGTGGAAGTGTTTGTGCTGGTGGGAATCTGGATGATTGTAATCTGGGTACTGTGGCTGGTTCATTTTTTAATTATACCTTTAAATATATTCAGAACTAAGAATACAAATGTTCTTGTTTTGTTAGTTTTATTAGTCACATCCTGTTCGTGGTGGCTGTGCACCATGGTTACTGCTGCCTCCTCACGCCGCGGAGACGGACAGCAGCTCCCTCACTGGACGGCGACTGTCTCCCTCTTGTGATGTGCTGCTCTGGAGCCACATGCTATTTTCATGTAGAGACAGACACACACACACAGACACACACACACAGACACACATACACAAAGCAGGAAACAGATTAACTGGACACTTACCTCTTGATGAAATGGGCTGAGGTTTGTTTTTCAGTTCCTGGTTCTTTCTCTTCGTGGCCTTTTGGAAAAAGTGTGTGGATCCGGAGTTCATCTTTTTCACATATTTTCAGAAAAAATTCCGCTGAGAAAATCAGATGTTTTTTATTAACACCACGTCGAGGTCGGCCCTCATCAACGAAAGCTCTCGAATCTCGTTGTCTTTGCAATTTGACATCAGTGACGGATCAGAAGTAGATTTTACTTCAAGCCAAACAGATGAGGAAGCTCTTTAAATAATAAATTCCATCTGCAATTTAACGCAACTTATATGTATGTCATGTTTATGTGTCGCCATCTGAAAACAAGTGAACAGACTTTCAAATGCACTGTTCACTGGAATCTGGATACTTGTACTGATACTGAGTGGGTTATTATTCCACTTTAATCAACTAAAACTGAAACTAAACAATGAAATGAAACAATAACTGAGATTTTAGTTTTGTTCGACTTAATTGTTGCTTTAATTGCAGCATTTATATGTTCAACCAGGTCAACACAGTTTATCTCTGTCTAAGTAGAAAGGAACATAATTGCAATAGGAAGCTGAATTTGAACCATCTACTAATATGGTCATGAATGAAAGTGAAACCCTAATCTTCACAGAATGATTACATCCTGACGTCAGCGCAGATTGGTGTGGATCCGATGAGTTCTGACGCTCCAGATGTGCGGAGCTCACATCCTACACACACAGCAGTGATGTAGCTGTGGGCTACACAGTCGAAAGGCGAAATCACAGAGGAGGAGCTGACGTTACGCAACATTTTTTAAGATTTTCTAGGTCCCAAAGTTCAGGTTTTTCCACATCGATACGGAAAGTTTGCTCACTGCAGCTTCAGCTAAGGCGGCTGTTAGTGAAGTGCAGTGGCCCGTCCGCCTGTCACGTCCTCCATACATCCATCTAACTTGTTTCAGGGACATTACTGGTCCCCTGTTAAAGAAACTTGGAACACGATTTTGGCATCGTTATAGCATTTTGAAATTACACTAAGTTGCCTGCTGGGGATGCTATAATTAAATGTCAAAACAGTCAGACACAACTGCTGCAGCACCGGTTTGATGTGGATATAATGAGGGAGACTTGTCTGTGGCCCACAACTGTTGTGGGTGATGATACACAAAGTGTTGGTTTTGTTAAAGTAAACCTTCTCTGCTCATATTCCTGTTTGTGGTTTTTAATTTGTGTTATTACTTGAAAATGTAGAAGATGAAGACTTTCGGCCAGTATCGATGTTCGGTTAAATAAAAGCACAGGTTTTCCGCGGCAGGATTTAAACGTTAAGTCCTCCCCACACATGTGAACCCAGAGATTTCCCTGAGTCAACTTCCTGCTGTCCGAAACCCAATCGTGTGGAGTTCATGTCTGAAAGCTGCCTGGTTGATTTTGCTGCCTTGCTGATTAGGGCAAAATGCTCACATGGGTCATTTTACAAGGCAAAGACAAAGGTAAGTGTGATAAAATGATCCTGTAATGATCCAGTATGTTCTGATCTGTACAGTGAGAGGGCCTAAGTCCCTCCGACAGCGCAGCAAGGTACTATCATATTAACCTATCAATCATCCTGGAAGAGCAGATTTTACATCTTTCAAATTTAGTGACGCAGATCCGTTCGCCTAATAACATTTCATACACTGAGTGAATTACAATCGCAGTGACAAATCTGAGATGGACGCGCAGAATGTCGAGTGTGCTTCCAATTGGAAAGCACGAGAGATCTGCAAAGACGGGACGACGCTGCGGATAAGAGTGGGAGGAAGAAAGTAGAGAGGAAAAGAAAAACTAGAGCCGGGGCCCCAGAAAAGAAGAGAGAGAGAGAAGAGTCTGCCATGTTGGCCGCCCTCCCTCCTCCTCCTCTGGGGTCTAGAGGACATGTTTAACATTCCACTCTGCTCCTCCTCCTCTCCTCTCATCCAGCCACAGCCTCAAGTCCCTGCTGCACTCTGGTTACTGATGGCCAGAGACGAGAGCCGAGGCACAGAAAATCCCTTAATCACGACCGGCACGCCATTGTTACCGCATTGTCGCCGCTGCTTCGCATGTTCTCATCCCGCACAAGCGCCGGCATGTGACACGCGGTGCAGTTTGTAAAACACTGTTTGGGCTTTGGGCTTGATCAGTGAAAGTTTGTGCAGGAACATATGATGCAGCAGCAGACATGAGGACTTAAGTTTTGTGTCCTTAAGCAGAGAAAAAGTTGGAGGAATCTACTTGTTTATGTGGAGAAACAACACTGAAAATCTGCGGAGGCTCTTCAAACTGTCCCGGAGGACGTGCATGTGTGAACGCAAATGTCCGAGTGAGAGCATCCGGATTGTCTGCGGACTTGATCCACCTGGCCTCCTGTTATAAAGTCTGTAGAGATCCAGGAGAAAGGTAAAAAAGAGTTTGTGCTGATAAGACCTGACGATGGTGTCTGTGTGTGATCACGTGATCTCCGCAGCGGAGTCGATACGTCACTTCCTGTCCCTGTGTGCTGCACCCGGCTGCTCCACCTCTCGCCTGAGTAACGTGGAGGACTTGATGCTGGTGTGAACGCGTCTGTTTGAAGGTCGGCAGGATTAATGCGAAAAAAACATCTTTGCACGAAACTTAGTGGAAAGGATGAAATATGTGTCTGGGAAGAACCCGTTCAAATCTGGATCAGGGGGCAGATCCAGGAACTCTTTTTTAATTTCCTTATTTCCCAGGGAATAATTCATGAATTTTGAAAAACTCTGGCATATTAAGACAACTGATATCTATGAGTGTGTGCAATTCAATTTCAGGAGACGGTTGCTCCTTGGCAGAGGGAAGCTATTCTGCCTACATCCACCGAGGAGGTTGTGTTTTCCTCTGTTTGTCCGTTACTTAGCATAACTTCAATCTAAGAAGACGTGCTCTGTGTCCCGTTCATTACAGATTCTGTCATGAGCTCACTGTTCCCAGTAATCCAATCAGACTTTGCCATGATCTCAATCATGTTGTTTCAGCCAAACCTTGTTCTTCTCCCTCCTCTGTCATTTCAGTGATTGGCTGCGACTCCTCCTCCCCGATCACCTCCAGTGTCCACTCACATCATCCAGGTCCTCAACATCCTCCAGAGCCCATCAGCAGACGGAGGTTTCCTGCCGCTGTCACACACCCTTTCGACCTGGATGACACCACAAGGGGTCCGAGCGCCAAATGGACTCTCATTTATATCACACCATAGTCTCTCCTGATTGAAATATCATTTCTGTGCATCTGTGATTATTCAATAGCAACATTTCAAAGCCTCATATAGTCAAATACTTGTTATGTCTGATTTATGTGTCATCTTTCTCTTCTTCCCTCTCCTCCTCTTTTCACCTCCTATCCTTTGCCGGCTTTATCCAGTTTTATCAACTAATTTCTCTCTCTCTTTCTTCCGAGCCGTTTTCTCCCCTCCTCTATCTCCCCTCTGTCTTCTCACTCTCCCTCTTTTCGCCTGAGGGCGAGCTGGGTTGTCCTGTTCCTCTCGCTCCCATCGCGAGCTTCCCGTCTGCATGAATGACTCTGCGTTACCTGCTGCAACCTGGCCTACTTCGAAAGTTTCCAGCCCTGCTCCGCTCCAGCGCCACCAGCAAAGTCACAGCCAGACAGAATGAGGTGGTGGGCTGGTGAATTAGGAATGTGGAGGGAGGAACGGGGAAGAAAAGAGTGGAGCAAAGAAAGAAAAATATCTTTTTGAGAGCTCTCATGTTGTGGCAGCACTTCACACAGGACATTGTTTTCAGTGGGAGAACGATGATCGCAGCTTCGTGCCTTTTTCTTCCAGATTCTAACAGAATTGATCAGCTGCCGTAGCGACGAGGACGAACGTGACATTGAAACGTCTTTTAGAACGAGGCCACGTCTGTTTGTTCCTGTAGATGTTTTCCTCTTCTGTGACGTGAAGTGGAATGAAGGCTTCTGTACTCGCATTTACAGTTGAAACATTAAAAAAGATCACGTCCACATTTATTTTCAGACATTACAGAAATCCCCCTGGACAAATTGGAGCATCACCGACACGACATGCTGCTTCTACACTGAATTCAAACGGGTCAGTTTGTGTTGAATCTGCCACATTTCTCTGTTATAACCTCAAATATTGCAAACTGCAGCTTTATTCTAATTCTGGTTTTATTCAGTCTTCACATTAGCTGACAGGGATGAATACATTTTCAACATGTTCACTGTAATTAGTTGGTAGAAATATTGTCTATTAAAGTGCTTAAAATGTTACAACAGACCAGAATTTAGTCCGACTCAAAGGCGTTGGTCTCAGTCCGGATCGAACCGTATCCTGGTGCGTTTCATCTGCAGCGTGAAACCACGTTTTCTAATAGTTCGGACTTTTGATCCAACTGCGGGCAAAGTTGAAACAGCATTAAAGAGTAGAAGAAGATAAAGAAGAGGAGGAGTTGGTTTGCAGGACTGCTCGTTATCTTCATCTCTGACAAAATCAACAACGTGAACCGGTTCATTCAGTTTCTCCAATCAAACCGAAGGACGACTTTTTTGATGCTCTTTATTAATTAGCAAATACAATAGTTGAATCGTCAGACGCTCGCCTGTCAACAAACCAATCAGAGTCAAGTATAGGGAGACGCAGCCCACGTAGGTGATGACGACAGGACGTACGTTTATCAGCTTTAGTCCCTAAATTACAACGAGAAACCAAAACCAAGCAGTTAAAATGGAAACAAAAGGAATAAAGACATGAAGCTTGGTTCAGACCATGTGTGTGAAGACGCATTAAGTTTCATTTTTGTTTTCTACTCTCAGTTGTATCTATTCTTTTTTTTTAATTCAACTAAAGGGATGTATTGACCTGACCTCCTTCCAGGAATCATTTGCATTACATAAATAATACATCAACACACTTGGAATCCTCAAAAGCATAAAGCAGGAGAAAAGAGAGAACAAAGAAAAAGATCAGGAGCAGCTGCTCTTATCTCAGTGTGAACACTACAGAAACACCCGTGTCTGAATAGACAGTTTAATTGGGTTGCTGGTTTTACATGAAAACTAAAGTCTTGAATTCATTCACCTCGTGTGTCTGTACTTTGTGTCCTCCCGTAACTCAGTCCTACTTTCTCACGGAAAAGCAACTTTTCTGTTTAATATAAAAAAGCAGAATGATTGTTTCTATTTGTGTGTTTCTTCTTGATAGTTTGCAGCCAGTGGGAAGTTTCTGAGTCCGGTAATTATTTCTATTTCTAACCCTAACTCTGGCATGCCGTTCCCAAAGTCAACTTTTGAGATTGTTAAATAATAAATAAATATTATTATTAATAAGCCCTGTGATCAGCATTGTTCTGCATGACGAGTGACTAGTCACGGATGAAAAGCTTCATATTCAAGGTCAGGGCTAAAGGTCAACGAGTGAAACACGGGACAATATGTACGTCTCCATTCTTAAGCCATGGACACACTTTAAATAAGCAGATAAGTGTAGGGATGAGAGCAATGAAGGGAAAGAGGGCGAGACGGGCTAATTGCTGTGGATTTTCTGTCCTCCGAGGTATTGTCTCCCATACGCTGCTGTTACAGAGGTGAACTTCTCTCTCCTCCCGTCTCCTGGGTGAACGAGGAGGTCCCAGGGTGGTCCTCCCTCTTTAGAAGTCAGAGTTAATGGGGTCAGAGGAGAACGGAGGGGATAGAAAGACAGGAGTTCAATCAAGATTTGTCTTCTCCTTTTCACCCTTAGTGTTTTTTCCCTATTTTCTCTCTTTCTTGTGTTTAGCACATGTTCGGCTTTGTCCGTCCGTCCTGAACTTGTGAACGTGATATCTCTGCAACACTTCAAGGGAACGTTGGCAAACTTGGCAAAAGTGTTCAGTTAATCTCAAGGATGAACTGATTAGAATTGGGTGGTCAAAGGTCAATGTAACTGTTGGCAGGTTTTTGGGCTGTGATTCAAGAATCCATTCACTGATAATGTGTAAATAATGTCTGTGAAGTCAAAGATCAACTTCACGGGGATCAGAGTTGCCAGGTTCTGCTTTTTGTTTTAGGAAGTTGATGGAAAAAACATGGGCCGCAGATTGTGGTTTTTTGGGCTTTATTTTAAAAACTCTAGTTGCTTGTGATGAATATCTAACAAATAATATCAGAGAGTGATTCGTCCTGTTATAAATCCCCACGTGGGCCGATAATATCATACAACAAAGATTGGGAGAAAGACTTAAAGACTGGATACGACCAAAACTCAAGAGTGAACGAGATTCACAAAATCACAGTTTGACACTTTTACTTTCTTCTCACACTGTTACATCATATGGAGCAACGATGACAGACCTTTCACACCATCATAAACCAAATAGACATTATAGTTCGCACATGCCAATACTCCCCATGTAACAGGTGCATACGTGATGATGAAGTATTCATGGTCTCCAGAGGATGAGACATAAGTACTTGACCTGAAAGTATGGCACTAAAAAATGTCTAAGTATCTTGTATCTTGAGTATCTTGAAGATTAAAAGCCTGATTGCCATAAAAACTATTTTAATATTCCAGACCATCAGGGTGTCCCTCTAATGCCAAGGTCATGAAACTGGGCAGATTGAAAAGGAAGTTGAACATAAAAACTGACGATGTCTCAATTTCTAACAATCTAAATGTTCCCTGTTCTTTATGCGTAAGGTAAAAACTTTATTACTGAAGTAAAGCTCTTGGTATTTTGCACCAAATGTTTCTTCTTGATTTAGATTCACAGCACAAGATATTGTATAGCGCCTCTCATTGGTGGGTTGAATGGTTGGTGTTATGGGAAAGAGTGACCTTGACGCGTACCTCTGTAAATGAACACAAAGTAAAGAAGCTTTTATACCAGCCAGCTTTTATATGTGTTGCCCTCTGATCTCCCTGCAGACGGGGGTTGTACTTCAGAAAATACATTCCCCACAAGTGAAAGAACAAATAACATTATTAATAGTGATTTAGATAATATGCATAATATGTCCTGATGAATCTGGATGACTTTATTTTCCTCAACATGATAATAACTGATCCCTGTGGAGAAATGTGTTCATTCCAGCAGCAAAGAGCAACAGGAGCCGATAGAGGCTGAATGCACGTAAAATAAAATGTGAAAGTGAGTACGTGAAAGTAACTCGAAACCTAAATGACCTCCGTGCTTTTGTCCTTGTGTCATGTTGTCATGCTCTACTGTGTTTTACCATTCCGTGCAGCTGCAGTGAGGAAAATAAAGGTGCTGAGTTTAGGACTAGGCCGTGAGAGCCTGAAGAGGGACGACCAAAACCTCTGAGGGCTGGTCAGCAGCATCAGATCCCGGATCCTGTACACTGCTCGACAAACACTGCTCCAACGGGTCTCAGGGATCAGGTCCAAGCAGCCTCAAATCGTACAGTGGATACAGGAGGAACTGGAACTCATGCTGCTTCTGGTAAAACTTTCACAGAGCTCCATTTCATCCATCCATCCATTTTCTTTATCACTTTTCCTTGAGGGTCGCAGGGGTGAGCTGTAGCCAATCCCAGCTGACACACTGGGTGAGAGGCGGATTCACCCTGAACAGACACAGAGCTTTTCAGACATCAACACATCATTATGTCATTTTAAGTCACTTAAGTTCTCACACTTTTGAGTGCAGGTAGCAGTTAACAGATCTTAGAAAGCAGATGCAACCTAGAGGAACACATTTCACTCCTTCAGATAGACTGATGGAAACGACCACCAGTGAGAGATTGAGTAACTGAAGTTAGCGGAACCACAGCTGCTGCTCCAGATGTGACGTCAGGACTCTGTACAGTCCTCATCCTGCCGCCTGTGGTGAAACTGCATCTTCAGGGCATCCTCCACTGACCCTGAAGTTGACAATTTAGCAGCATTTTGAAAGTCCTTTGGTTGAGGTCCACCTTTACCCACCTCTCTCTCTCTCTCTCTCTCTCTCTCTCTCTCTCTCTCTCTCTCTCTGGAAGTTAAAGGGCCAGCGGAGCCTGATTAGAATGCAGAGGAGGACGGCTCTGCTGCAAATTGAAAACATATTGATTCTCCTCATGCTCGGTGGGAGAGGGGGCGAGAGACAGAGGGAAAGACGGAAAAAGACAGGTTGGGAGAGAGAGAGAGAGAGAGTGAGGGAAAGAAAGAGGGAGAGAAACGAGGGATGATAAAATCTGGTGATGAAACAGTCAGGGCAACAAGACAGTTGCCCAGTGCCAGTGTGTGTGTGTGTGTGTGTGTGTGTGCGTGGATTCGAACCACATGCATTTTCCCACATACTAAGACAACATCCCATGGGTTGAGGGCTACGGTCACCATGGCAACGGGGTCAGGACAGGCGGCCCCTGCGCATTTGCGTGCGAGTGCATCTTCTACATGTGAGCGCACGCTGTCGTGTCCAGCCGTGGTGGGGAGAGGCCGCGGGATGCCGATGAGAGAGGACAGCGCATAACACGTACAGATGTGCTGACTGCACAGTTTCCATGGGAACAAGCCCCTCCACCACCTCCCTCCCTCCCATCAGCACCACCACCACATCACCCAGCACATCCCTCCTCCCTCCATCGCTCCTCATTGCTCTTGCAAAAGCCTGACAAGCTCCGCTAACATGTCTCGCTGCGTCTTTATGTGTGCCCGTGCATCCCTGGCGGAGCTCTCACATCAGCCGCAGCTCAATCTATCTTGCTCTGAGTGCACGTGTCAAGTCCCTGTAAGTGTGTGTGTTTGTGTGTGTGTGTCCGTGTGTGTTATGCAGATTAGTATGTGTGACACGGTTGTCTCATTCTTTAATCAAGGGTGAGGGCAAGGAAAGGAGAGTGTGAGGAGGTGGACTTTATCAAACAGAGTGGCTTTCTGTCTTGTGCAGAGGAACAACACACACACACACAGACACACACAGACACACACACACACACACACAGCATTATTACTGGGCAGACAGACAATCACAGACATAGCTGCTACCCTGTTGACAGAAACTGATTTATTGCATGTGTGAGTGTGTGTGTGTGTGTGTGTGTGTGTGTGTGTGTGTGTGTGTGTGTGTGTGTGTGTGCGTGTGTGTGTTATAACTACCGGAGCTCATCAAAAAGCCTCTTCTTGTCTTGTCTCCTGTACAGAAGCTGCCATCATATGGTCGTTCACTGCCACTGCTCAGTCACTTTGAAATGTTGTTGGCAAGTGGTGAGAAATCAGTGCGTGTGCACGTTACATGCATTAGATAGAACGTGCACAGTCCTGCATTCAAAATTGATTCCAAAATGATTTTCTGTGTGATTAACACCTAAAGTATCATATATATGTGTGTGTGTGTGTGTGTGTAGAGTTTTAAATAGAGTTGCATTTGGAGCCTTGATTAACCAACAAATACAAGAATGTTCTGAGAGGTCTGGAGGGCCCCCTTCTGGTCAGTGTTTTTAATGCAAGCAACACATGTAATATTGAATTAAAATTAACTGCAATGTCTATCTGCTGATATTATTATTATTATTATTATAGTATAGAAAGTATTAATAATGATTGCTCACAAATAGATCTCGTTAAGTTTTAGAGTATTTAAATCCCCCTAGTTTACTCATTTATTTCATTATCAGTTCTTGTTGATTATTATTATTATTATTATTATTATGAACTCAATTGATGTGTTTATAATGTAAAATTGTCCGTCATGTTTCCAGGCAACGTAAAGTAATATACAGTAAGTCTAGGTTATTATGAGAGTATATATTGAGAGAATATATAAATGAAAATATATAAGCAGTGTTAATAGAAACCTTGGAATAAATAAAACTCTATGAGAGTTTATAAACGCCTCATGCTGGTTCACGACAGTTCCACAAACACCCAGCCGTTGCGCTTTACGGCAGCCCGTGTCAGTCTCCAGCAGCAGTCAGAAGGTGAGTTAATGGACAAAATAACACAAATTACACTTTTCCTGTTGTTCCACACACTCGAGTCGAAACACAATGAACTGACGTGTGATTTAATTCCTTATATTGTAGTTTGTTCTTTCTCCGGCGCTGTTGTTAGCTCCCCGGCTAACAGCTAACAGCTAACGCCCCTGCTAGCTAAACACAATTCACATGTTAGCTGTTGTTAGCTCCCCGGCTAACAGCTAACAGCTAACGCCACCGTTAGCTAAACACACTCACGTCAACACCTCAGCTGTTAGCTTAAACTCTGTGGCTGCAACTTGTGAGGAAGTGGCTGCATGATTTTACAGCTGATCATAAAACAGCCAACACAACTTATACTCATGATACACACATTTAATAGGAGATTAAGTATAAACAGCGCTGTGCAAAACTTCATAATGTTTTTAATTTTTTAATTCTGTGTCTGTACTCGATCGCTGTGTGATTTTTCAATTTGCTTTTAAATTGTTTCCTCCTGTTTTGCCTTCAATTGTCCACTTTAAACTAAGGCACCTTGTAACTGTGTATTGAAAAGTGCTATATAAATAAAGACTATTATTATTTATTAAGCATGTTGTATTCTTGTGCGTTCTCACTCTGATTATTTCAAAATTCACTATGCAACATAACAATAAGCCCAGACCTCGAACCCCTTCAACTTAATGGAGTCGGTCGAGGCTCATATTCAAAAAAACCTGGATTACAAAGTTTACACAGGGTCTGAAAAAAGTCTAAACAAGTCTAAAAGTCAATATTCTGGAAAAAAAACTTTGCTCAGTACTGTACATGTAGAAATATGAAGTAAAAATACAACCAAATGCATCACAAATAAAGTACTAGACTGATGTAGACTGAATTTTCTTAATTATACACATTTTTCCTAAGGTACTACGTAGAAAATACTACTTGTATACAGTTTTTAAGGTACTTGGCAAGTGCGTTGTTCCAAGCATCTTGAAGAGTTCTCCACAGTTCTGAAGTCTCAGTGTCTCTTCATGTAAACCCACATTGACTTCAGGAGTTTAAATCTAAAATTCTCAAGCACCTCAAACGTTTGCACGGAGCAGTTCAAAAGCGCTTCTTCACATATATGATCTGATCTGTTGTTTAACACCATGCAAGCAAAACAAAAAACAGACACACACACACACACACAAAGACACAAAACTTGGAGGGAGTCACTGTGACTTTCTGTCTGCAGACTAACCATCATTCTGTGTTTGACCTGCTCAGGACATGCGTATTGGGCTGCCCAGTGCAGAGTCACTTCGAGGTGGATCCTTTAAAGCTTTAGCTTTGGTGAGTGTGCGGAGCAGGATTTCTCTAACTCACATGTACTGAACTCTGCTTATTCTCCAGAAATGATCCGGAGGGGCTGTATGTGAGAACATAGATATCTGAGTCAGTTGCTCTAGATACTCTCCAACCTTTTTCCTCCCAGCCCCCTGGTAAAATGTTCAGAGAATGACCCGGTGAACAAGTGGGTGTGTGGATGACGTTTCTAACACATGACGGACACAAAAGTGAAAACTCAGGATGAAAAAAATATGATTTCTGCAGTGGAATTAATACGTCATGTCCTAAATCCTGTATGCTCTAGCCAGACACCCCCCCTCGCCTGACTGTTCCGGGACATTTTTCTCTTGTTGTGAAAAATCGGACCCGTGCAATCTTCTGCCATGTTCTTGTGAAAGGCAAAGTCCAGATGATGTCCAGACCCAATTGTACGAACGTCTAAAATGGCTTTGGTGGCCTTTTTCATGTTGTGTTTTGTGGTCACACGTTTGACATATTGTTGGAATTCACCCTCTTCCTCCTCTGTGTCGTCCTCCTACAGACGTCGCTCCTGAGTGTGTTTATGTTCCAGCTGCTGAGGACTGTTGGACTGAGGGCGTTCTCCATGGCTTCTGAGACGTACACGTCAGGCACACACTCTGCAGCTTTTGTCAGCTGTCCCAACGACACCGTAGCTAAAGATCTGGCCAGGTGATACAAGAAACATCATCTTAAATTTCTTCAAGATGTTTTATCTCGCTTACTTAAGAATAAAGTGATTTCTAGAAATACCTTCTTGACGAGACTGACTGGACATCTCGTCTTCAGTCGACAGGATTCTTCGTTCTTGCCAGTTCTTTAAAGCATTTTAATTTGTGGCTGATTCCATCTTTGCCTCAATCTCACAGGGGGATTGTGGAGAGGAAACTTGCTGCTTGTGTCAACATTGTCCCGGCAATCAAATCGATGTAAGTCATGAGACGGCTGCTTTGAGTGTGTCGGGATGGAAAGAGTGTTTTTAATGAAAGTATTTTGGCAGACACCACTGGAAATAAATAAATGATTTTGTCCCGTAACATTAGCGCCTAATTAAATCAATTCACTTTGTCTCATTTCTCCAGATACGAATGGCAGGGGAAGATCGAGGAGGACGATGAGGTGCTGCTGGTGAGTGTTGACTAATAATGCAGCTTTTCCATTTTCATACCCCTCTTGATTTGTGCACTAGGTGGAGACAAAGTCTAGAATCAGACAGACCAGATGTCTTTTGAGGTGCAAACATAGTCCCTGTGAGAGATTAGTGCTCTGCTCCAAATCATTGTGCCTGTGCTGAAAGACAAGGAGAGAAAAGCTGATGATGTGAAAAACAAAAGTGTGTCATGTCTGAATAAATAGAAATGAATAAAAAGCAACAGATGTGACTCAGTAGAAGCAGCAGCGAAACAAAAATAGAAGGAATAGACAGGTATTTATGTGTGTGCAAAAAAGTCCGGATCTAGTGAATTTAAATGTGGCTTCATGAGGCGTTTTGGTTTTCTCACAACACGACTGGCAATGAGGCTGATTACTATTCTAGTTTGAAATGGGACTAATACTAGATTGTGCTCTCTTATGGCCTAAATGTCTTGCACATTTATCGAATATTTATCAAATATTTATATATGTGAGTGACAAAATCACAAAATCCGAGAATGTTTTTTCAATATAGCACATAATGAAGTGCAAAAAATTTCGCATATCATCCAACGTGAGCTGAAGTTTGTCAAGTTGACCCCGTGTTTCTCTCCTCGGTCAGATGATAAAGACGAGAAGTTCCAAGGTGCCTGCTCTGGCTGAGTACGTCCGGTGAGTCAGTTTTTTTTTAGAAACATAAAAAAAAGACCCTGCTCCAACCAAATGTCTTTATTCTAGAGCACACAGAGGTGGAGCTCTCTCAGAATCATCGTATTGATCATCTGTTTCATTACCTGCTGGGACTCATAGAATCCAAGAGTAGGGATTTAATTGGTGCTGGTCACATGTACTGTGGCCCCGGGCTGTGCACACATTTGTCTCATTACGGCTCATTGTCCTGCTCAGCTCCAACCATCCCTATGAAGTGGCCGAGGTCATCAGCCTGCCGATCGACCAGGGCAACCCGCCTTACCTCAAGTGGATCGGAGAGGTCGTTCCTGAATCCTGAATGAGCGCAGGCTGGAGGATGGGGGGGGGATGTAAAATTGAATCTGAAACAATGTGAAACACACCGAGTGCTTCAACAGGTTAGACACACTGAGCGCTACCATCCAAATCTGTTATGGTGTCATCAGGTTGTTTTCTTTAGAAATGAATAGAACTCATGTTTTCTAAAATGAAAGCAATGATTTGAGGTTTCTTTCCCACGGTATCTTTACCACTAGAGGGCGGCCTTCATCCCTTGTTTAAACAGTTTCACATCAAACTGCTTCAGCTTTTCCTTGTTTGACCTGAAAATGTTGAAAGTGAACAGACATTTGTTAAATGTTATTTCAGTAGCATTTGGAAAATAAAGCAAAGGATTTTTTTTATTTCTTCAGTTCTTTGTGAACAACATACAGCTGAGAGGTCACAAAGAGAAATGTTGCACAGTTACATACATGTCATGATATTACATACTACACACAGGCAGGTAATGTGTGCGGTAGTTGAAGTGAAGTACAATTAAAAACTGTAAACATTTATTCAGCACACTCGCTTTAGTTCTTCACCAAAGTTCTCACAACACGACTGACAATACATCTCAATACAAACACTGGTATGACACACTGGCCTTTATACAGATTTCACTAAACACCGCAAAAAACACAACAATTTCAACCATCAAAACAAATCTAGTGTCTATATTTGTAGTAAATATCTTTGCTTAAATGACATTTTATGACGTTGGGTCTTCTAAGAATTGAATCAATGTAAAAGCCCAAATAAGAAAGGATTCTCTCAACTCTCATGGTGAGATTATTCCACGTCTAAAGGTTTAAATCTGTATTATCTTCCTTCGTCATCTTCATTTTTATGTTTAATAAGGATTTATGTTGAAAATACACACACCTAAATCTACATGCAGTTCACAGCACAACATTTGAAAACAAATTCATCTCAAAAGGAAAGTCAGGAGTGATTGTCTCTGGAGGTTGTTGACACTTGAACTCAGCAGCTTATTAAACACACAAATTCAGTGTCTCCTTCAGAAGCTCCACCCACAACATTAATGGCTTCACATTGCCGAGGAAACGACACGTACAACCGGGCCAACTGAGCCAAAGAGAAATGTGTTGGAATCGCATCAATAGCGTCATTAAGAAGAAGTCGGAACATTTTCCTCAAGTTCTCAGGAGGAGCTGTGTGTCTTATTTACAACAATAGCAACACACTGTACTTCATAATACTTTTGGCAATTTTCTTTGTCTGTCAGATATTTAAACGTGTTCTTACTATCTATACATCACATCACATTCGTCTTACATTTCAAAAAGACTCTTTGTCACAATCTGCTGTTCTTTGTAATATTTCACATCCGATTCAAATGTCTGTGAGAAGCTGTTTGGATGGCGTGTGCCGAACCCTGTCACAGATAACTGATTTCCAGCACAGAGCTATTGTCCAGGAATTCTTCAGGCTGTGACCGGCTGTTTTTCATTTTACTGGACTCAGGAGGACCGGAGCCGTGACCCTTTCCCGTCAGTTCTCCGTGTTTCGCGCTCTGACCAGAGTGTTCCGGCTCAGGCTTGCCCCTCTGCACGACCTGTGTCCTTGAGCCCTCTGTAACGCCATCTTCTGACATTTTGCACATTTCAGTCATCTGTATGGCCCCTTCTGTCCCATTGATTTCTGCCTCCTCTTCGTCACCACACTCCCTCCTTTGATCATTGCTGGCTCCTTCACGTTTGTGCGTTTGAAGCACGATGCCGCCCCACTCCTCCGTGGGCCGCCGTACCTCCGTGCAGGCCCTGTCATTCTTCACCCTGCGTGAAGTGCGGCACAGGGCCTTCCTGAAGCCTCTCTTGAAGTTGTCAGACAGAAACCCGTACAGTATGGGGTTGGCACAGCTGTTTGCATACGAGAGCACGACAACGAAGAAGTAGAGCCCCCTGAAGTCCCCTGGCAGGACCACCAGGAGGTTGACAATGTTCAGAGCATAGAACGGTAGCCAGCAGAGGACAAACACCGCCACCACAACAACGACCATCTGGGTGATTTTACGCTCCGACTTCCTGCTTCGAGAGGATGAGGCCTGCACCCGCTTGCCGACACTTCGCACCTTTGAAATAAAATCAGAAATAAAATAGAATTAATCAAAAGTCATGGTCACGACAAATATGAAATAGCGTTACTGGTAGAAATATGTTTCTTAACTTAAAATCTTTTAAACAGGAATCAAAACCATTTCCAGAACCAGCATCTTCTCCCACTTCACAACTCGGCATCATCAAATCCAAACATCTGTGTTCCTGTAAATGCTTTACCTTGATGACAATCAGCAGGTAGCACAAGCAGATGACCAGCAGGGGGCAGGAAAATCCAACAGTGCACGTGTACACGATGAAAGATGTCTTCCACACCTCTGCTGGCTCCGGCCACACGATGCTGCAGTTCCCATCGTCCTTCAGCACGTCAGCAAATACCACCACCGGCAGCACCACCACAAAGGACCCTGCCCAAACTGTGGCACTGATAGCCTTGGCCACGTGAGGGCGTCGCCACCAGGAGGAGCGGATGGGGTGCACCACAGCCAGGTAGCGGTCCACGGACATCACCGTCAGGCAGAAGATGCTGGTAAACTGGTTGATGGCGTCCACCGTCATGACCACACGGCACATTAGAGAGCCGAAGGGCCAGGACAGCAGGGCGTTCTGCACCGCCAAGAAGGGCAGACCCAGCATGAACAGCTCGTCCGCAATGGCTAAATTGAGAATGTAAATGTTGGTGACTGATTCATTCTTGGTGTAGTTGACTATAACATGGATGACCAGAGTGTTTCCCACCAGGCCGACGATACACACTATCCCATAGATAAGAGGAATGAAAATTCCGGCCAAACCGGGCAGCGATTCAGGTTTGGTGCCGTTGTGACTGGAGTTAAAGAGCAAAGTGCCGTCAGTTGGTGAGAAGCTCAGACGTGGTTCAGAGGGAGTGGAGAGGAACAGGAAATGGGAGTCGGCGGGGACAGAGTTGTTGGTCCAGGTCGCTGTCGGAGCTTCCTGAGGCAGCAAGGAAGCTTGGATGATCTCCATGCTGGCGTTAAGGACTATGAGGCAACAGAAGTCGATAACATCCCATCAGGAACAGGTCGACGTCCCTGAAAGGCAAAGCCAAGTAAGTTTCATTTACAAAGGTAAAATCGAGCGTGATTACGTATTTCATTAAGAGTGTAGTTTGAGGTTTTACGAAATACTCTTTTACGAAAGTTATAAGTGTGCATTAAGTCTCAAACTCTCTTTAACAACATTAACAAATCAACCAGAAGTCAGTGAAAGGATTGAAAAATATCACTCAGCACTGTAGCTGCACACTTCTGCCACAAGAGGGCACCTGTGCAACACTCGTATCAGTTGTTGTATAATAACAAACTGTTACGTGTCAGTGGTGTTTATTGGCATATTTTTTAACCTTTGCAAGAGCCTGGCTAACACCTTCCCCTTGCTTCCAGTCTTTATGCTAAGCTAGGCTAATTTCCCCTTGGTTCCATCTCGTAGATAAAGATGGACAACTCGTCTCCACGTGTCAGCCACAGTAGTATTTAGGTCCCGTTGATACATTGGACCAATCGTGAGTCAGTCTCAGCTTTTTATATCATCAAGCAACTAATTAAATCCAAATTTATCAGGAACATGAACAATGGGACGAACCTCAGTGTGATAAGAAAGGACCTAAACTGACAGAAACCATTTTTTGCGAAAATGTATTTGAAGTGTACTTTGACTTTTTAGATTGTGCCCATGTCCCATCCACTAACATGGACAAGGTATTTATGACCTATACTGCAGCCGCCCACCAGCTCGCGATCGAGATGATTTGGCTTCACTTTTGTTGAGTTGTCATGTTGTCTATCTTTATACACAGTCGATAGTCGGTCTCAATACTTGTGAACAGATACAAGAGTTGTGTCAGTCTTCACAAAGTGACTCGACATATTTCTTAAATGTTCAATATTCAAGATATAATACAGATAATTTTTTAAAAAGCTGCCGCAACCACTTTTAGGCAGAAATAGAGAAAGGACGATAAAATTAAAATGCAGAGACAAACTGAAATGAAACAAAATTTGAAAAGAGTTGGGTCCAATCTCCGCCCAGTGGCTTGTAGAATACTAAACTACTAATCAATTCTCCTTCCGTCACAACAAAAACAAGGCAGCATCAGAACAGAAACATAACACACTTTGTTCTATTAGACTTGTTTATGAAGCCATACTGGCCTCTTAATAACCACCACGTTGCACGAAGGCACAGCCTCATCCGCCACGGCGATGGCTGCTAATTGGTGCTCTGTCTGGAACAAAATGAACTGACCTATGGAGGAGAAATAATGGAGACATGTTCTCCACAACCTAAACTCAACGGTGTTAACGAGGACGAATAATTTACAGTGATGCAGGAGAAGATCATGTGGGATAAAAGAAAGAAAGAAGCAAAGATCAGCTTAACAAACTAAGATAAATACAGGTTGGAAAGTCTTTTCTTTGGGGTTTTTGTCTTTTATATTTCCATAGTTTTTGTAATTCAACCAACATACATGGAAAAAAAACAAATTGGAACAAACAAATGCCGTGCACAAATATCAGTTTTTATTAGGTAAGGTAAATTAACACCTTGTTTTTCTAAATCATTAAAGGTATTAAAGGTATATTAAAGGGCTTTTAATGAAAAATACAAATAAGTTAGAAATCATTAAGGTCTCCCTTACACAACACAACACACACACACACACACCCTCCTGATTACACCCTCCCATCCTAATCTCTGCAGCACACAATACGAGTAGAGAGCTCGTCTCTCTTCCCAAAAGGCATCACCTCTTTTGTCTGCCATTCTATAACCAGGTTCGGTGAGAAAACCTGGTTGCTATGGTGACGGATGCTCCAAACAAGGCCCAAAAGGCTGTGCATTGAGAAGTGGAAGAGATAAACAACATAGTCCAAATGATTGCTGATTGAACAGCCAGAGCTCTTTGCATTCAGATACAAAGGCGACAATGACAAGAACTGAGCATTGTGTGTGTGTGTGTGTGTGTTTGATGTGAATTTGTGCATTTCAACTCTGTCCTCTGTGCATCTGCTGAGTGCAGATAGGTTCTAGGACGTCTTGCAGGTAAAATGGATTTTCCTTTCTTGTTGCTATTAATGCTTGTTAAAAATTCCGAGTAAGTATATTTTCCCAAGTCAGAAACTAAGTTGGACCATTAACTAACAGAGTCTAGATTACAGTGATTCCCAGGAGGTTATGTTTTCATTCCTCTGTTCGCTGAACGGATTTCCTCAAAACTCGTTACAGGGATGAGCGAATAATTTGTGGATCTTAATGGGGAAAAATCTGGTATATTTAGGGGACTGATATTCATGACTGTGTGACGGTGGCTGCAACTTCTGCTGTACAACCCACATCTCCACCCTCGGGTTCTTGTCATTTCTAAATGTCTTGTCATTAACTGCTCACTGTCACTCAACAGGCTGTCCTCCTTTCAAGCCCACAGGGGTTAAATACACTGATTTATACTCAAAGACCACGTTTTTAGTGGAGTGCTCCTTTTACATCTGTCTTTTGTCAAGGACCAACCACCCAATCCTTCTAATATGCCTGAGGTTTTTCGAACAAAGATCCCTGAATTATTCCTGGGAAATTCCACCCTGTCCCAATTCCCCATTGCTCTATGTGATGTAAGGGGTAGTGGCATCAAGCTCTTTCAAAGGCCCTTAAACCATAGTGTATATACTGGACCGCCCTAAAACGAAGGGGTAGACCGAAATTGACGAATGCTTCATGAAGAGAATCGTTTCAGGAAAATCGCTGTTCAGTCTGAGTGAGAGTAACGAGTATTGATCGAATATGAAGTTTGAAAAAGGACAGGAAATAACGTTACGTTGAAATAAGACAGGACAGATTGATCAATTGATCAATCTGTCCTGTCAGTCCTGCAGTTGTCAGATGTGTCAATATTATAATGTTAGTTGATAACAGTTGTTAGTTTGTATTGTTTGACTTCTCTATTGAGCCTGATTAAGGTTGTATTCATCATAGTTTCATCTTAGTAGGAATATAAATAAATGGCTCATACATGAGTTAATAACCAGAAGAGAAAGAAAACAAAGTTGCACTCCACATGATGCATGTTGATGAAGGTAAATAAAAATAGACATGTGTGGGAAAAGCGGATTATCGACAGTATTATTTAAGAAAATCACAAATCACACTGCGCTCCCGCTGGCGTCTCTCTCTTTCTCACCCTGAGACAGATGCACCATCGGCTAATTGGTGATCCATCAGTGTTACTCCCCTGGGGCAGTGGACTTCCTCCTGTTCAATTAACAGATCTGCAGGGTTGGACCCAGTCTGCCGCCCCATCACGATGCCACACTGCCTCCACACTTTTCATTACAAAGACTGACAAGAAGCCAGATTAATGACTTTGATCAATACTCCTCGTCCTGCTAACGCCATGAGACCCAAATACACTCAGAGGACGCTCATGAATGTGGTTTTACATTTTCCACACCAAGATAAACATGCTAGCGTGCTCACGAGCTCTGACGTTTGGACATTTTCCTCAGGTTTTCCACGGAGGTTTTACGTAAGAACCTAAATGTGAGGGTCAGCTGCCCTGGACCCTCTCTGGCACTCTTCCTGCCAGTTTCACCTTGGAAAATGTCTGGAAAATGTCCGACCTAGTCCTAGAGAATACAGCTGGTATGAAAATCTCAAGAGAATTCACAGCAAGCAAGTGTTGATGAATTTTCAAACACTTGAAACTGGAAGGATACAAATATCTTCATACACGAGCTTGGAAAGATGGAACAATTCGAGAGCTCAAGACTCCTCGTCTGAATGTTCCGCATTTTCCCCTCGTCGGACCCGCACAATCTCCTGCTGCGTTCTTCAGGCGTACAGCGCAAACTTCGAAAATATGTTCATACCCAATTTTCCAGAGTCGATATCTACACACTCACCTACGTCATGAGTGCAGGAGGTGAAAACCCCCCCAAAGAACTCTGTGTGTTCTTCTTGTGTTGACAGTTGCGACGCCACCGTGATTTTAAACACAACATTTGCTGCAATTAACTTCCCACACAGTTAAAACACAGTCCATACAAATGCACGTAATTACAGGCCAAATTGGGCAGATGAGCAGAATAGAATAAAAGCCCTTAAGAGCTGCATTAATCAATTAAATAGAAAGCTCCTGCCTTTCCCACCACAGATACAGAGGGAGAGGACGAGGAGGGTCATGGGAGCTTGTTGATTCTATTTGACGTCTATGCATTAGTTTAAGCAGCAGGAATTGAAAGATAAAAAAGAATAGAAGCACTGGATAGAAAGTGTGTGTGCGCTGCATCAGGTGGAAGTGGAGAGGTTTATTATTTCCTCCTCTCCTGGTTTCTTCTGCCTTTCTTCCTTCATTCTGTCGTCTCCATTATCTGCTCGCGTTTGTTCCGTCTCTTCTTTTTCCTGCTCTCATCATCCATCATCTTCTCTGCCCTCCTCCTTCCTTTGCCCTTCTCGCTCCCCCTCCTCTTTCTTCATTTTACTTTATTTCCTTCCCTCCCCCGGTCTTCCATTCCAGGGGTTCCAGGGGGGTGACACACACACACACACACAAACGCCCATCACTCAGATTTATCCAATAGCAACAGCACATCAGCTTGTGTGTGTGTGTGTAAGGGAGAAACCACCTTGTACAATAAGCTCCATAAGGTAAATATACAGAACATATCATATTTAGATTCACAATATTTTAAACATGTCTCTGAACACATGAATAAATGAATGTATGTACAATCACACCTTATGGACTTTAATTGACTCACCTGTGTTCTGCTGTTTTGATAAGGCGACGATAAGAGGAATTGTTTTTACCAAAGAGCTGATGAAACTGTCAAAATCCTTAGTGGACAGTAAAACTGAAAATCCTCTGAGCGCCTTACAGAAAACAGCAGAGATTTCATTTAAAAAAAAAGAGAGGGAGGGAGAGAAAGAAAAGGGGAAACTTACCTCTATCCTCCTGGTCTCTGCTCTCCGGCATCAGAGCATCACAGCTGGAGGAGAATTACACCAGACTTGTTGCGTTTCAGCGCAATGTGTCTCCAGTCTGTGAGAGCAGAGAGCTGCAGCCTCCAAACCCCCACAGCCCTGCACGCACGCACACACACACACACACACACACACACACACAGCGCAGCTCTCCCTCCATCTCTCACTGCATTGGCTTCCATTCATTTTGGACAGCCTCACTAAAACCATATCTCCAACCTTAACCCTGCCTAACCTGAACCTGTAAGAGATTCTACACTTAAAAATGTGTTTTTATAGCTGTGAAGTAAATAATATGAATGTTCTTCGATGAAACACAACAATGCCGGTTTTAATGTCGCATTTATTACCAAGTTTATGAAAAGAAATCTACATTTATGGGTTGAGTTTCAAATCGTCTTGGACCTTGCAGGGCAAATGCCCGTTACACATGTATATCAGATTATATATGAAAAAGGTAACAGTCTCTAATCAAAGGTGGGCGCCCCACCACCCCCGGCGACCGCTATGAGTGTGAATCTGGAAAGCTGTGTTCATTTCCACGTCCATGCTGAAACTAGACCTCTCGTCTCAGAGACGTCCGCCGTCCTCTCCTGCTCCTCCAGGTCCTGTGACATGGCTGCTTCAGTCCTGACTGTCTCACTTGGGACGACTGTGCTCTTGGCGATCAGGAAACTCCGTAGGTGAGAAGCCTCTGCTTCATACATTTCTACCGTGTGTGTGTGTGCTGTTATTGGAGTCCTCGCTCATAGCGGGACAATCTAGATTACTTAGCATTAGCATGCTAATTGGTGTGTTGTATATGTGTGTGTACAGGGACAGGCACTTCAGCCACAAGAGTTAAAGTTAGTCTTTAAAATAATCACAATTCCCATCTCATCCCAACGGGTCCTGGGTGCAGGTCGCAGGTTTAGGTGGGCGGGCAGTGTCCTTGGGCCCTGATTCAGGCTCCACCCCCTCTCCTCCAAATATGGTTACTTCTGGTTTCAAAAAAACAAGATGGCGCTGGACAACATGTCAAAAATGGAGGCTTCAAAATGGCAGCTCACAAACCAATGGGTGACGTCACGTTGACACTTCTTTCTTGGCCCATGTCCCATCCTTCCATGAAGTTTTGTGGAAATCAGTTTAGCAGTTTTTGTGTAATCCTGCTGATGAACAAACAAACGAATGGACAGGGCGCAACAACGTTCAAACTATTTTGAATGAACTGTGATTATATGCAGGTTTCATGAATAAAGTCCAGTGAGGCTTAATATTTTCTCATCTCTCCCCCATCAGTCACACAACTGTCCTGAGTATGAGAACGTCGCTGCTGCAGCACAGACAGAAGACAAAGAGGAGCAGGAAGACCTGGTGTGAAGCATCAGGTCAGAGCCACTGTGACAAACATAACCAAGATGGACGACTTCAGAGTACATCCGTGCAAGCGAGTTTTACAGAAACCATCGTGTGTAGTTATTAAATACAGGAAATCTGTCCAAGCAACAAAATATCTGAGTGCAAGCGCAGAGTTTGAGCACAAGCAGAGCAAATCTAAGAACCAGCAGGAGCTGTGTGAGTGCAAGCGCAGGGTTTTGAGTAAAACACCACGAAATCTGAACGTGCAAGTCCAGCTCTCAAACTAAAAGACCACGCTTTTTAATAAAGAGGAAAACACCCGTACATTTCCTTTCTACTCATGGTTTCCTGTTTTCTTTTCTCCTCAGGTGCACTGTGATTGGTTGATGAAAGTATGTGAGAGGAAACAGGAAGTATCTATCTTTACATCCCCGGTTGCAGCAGCAGCAGTTTGTACAGCATGACCTTTAGAGCAAGAGTATTGTTGTGTTGTTTCTTTTCTTTTTCTTTTCTGATGGGTCCAGTCGTCCAGTTTCTGCAGCTTTATTTCTGTGAGCTTTAGTTCTGATGTTGGTTTAGGTTGAAGGAAGATTCTCAGGTCCTACGACCCTTTGTGGGTTGGTGTGTTGGGTTTTCCTTCTTTTGTCCATTTTGCCGGCCTGTTGTTGAAGTTGTTTTCTTTTCTGCAATAAATAGATTTTTTTTGCTGTTACCCTCTGAGCTATGTTGGACGTCTTGGTGATGAGCCTTTGAGGCTGTGGTAACACCATTGACTCATCTCGTGTCTTATACATGATATTAATGTGGTTATTACATGGATAATGAATGTATCGTAATTTTATGATTCTTTCTTAAATAAATGTTTTTGGTCTTTTGTTTTCACTCCTTATCTATTTGTTTGTCTGTTTTTCAGCAGAATTACACCAGAAAACTAAAAAACGATTTTTCCTCAAACTCATCAAATTTGGGCAGGAATCCTGATAAAGGGGCGGAGCCAGGAGCCTGTTTGTATCACTGTCTTTATAATTGTGAGACTGATGAAAACAGTCAGGATTATTTAGAGGACTGGTTTCTATTAGTGATTGAACTCTGGTGCAGCTCGATTGAATTGAGGGAGATTGAATTGATGGAGGCTGGCATGTGCACACATAGACACAAAGGGGGGCAGCCACTGCCCTTTTTCTTCCTCGAGAGAAAGTGCCCTTTTTTAAATAAATGAACATTATATTCCTGTTTGCGCACAGCTTCCCTGTCAAACAAATATATTGAAATATAATAAAAACATCTAAATATCAGGTGGGGAGATTAGACTAGTCTCTGTACCCTCCCTCCCTCCACGTCTCCTGCACAGAGCTGAGCACTGGAGCTGTGGACATTTCTCCATTCTTAGAGTTCAGTTCTAAATGTGATGATTAGAAAACATCAGAGGATCAAAGTCACTTGTTGATCTGCGGAGTAATGGCCTCAGTGCAGTGGAGCTGCTAAGGGGGCCAGGCGGGGCCACCTTGATACAGTAAAGGCAATAATCAGAGTTTGTCATTTTAAGCTTTAGGTGCAGGACACAAGTCTAAACTGAATGAATGTCCAATCAGTGGAGAGAACTGACCACGTTCTGCTTGTGCTTTAATGTAGGATCAGAACAATCAGTTCCAGAGTTGAGGTGGAGTTCATGTGAATTTCACAGTCGGGAACTAATTCTTCTGATTATTCCGACTCACGTTAACGCACAACCAGAGCACAGTGGGAGGCTCCGCCCATCTAACCCAACAGTCGATGGTTCCTGTGTCGCTCTACTGCTCACGTGCACCTGTGCATGAGCTCATGAAGTCCAGTCTACACAAGTGAACAGTTTTACACGTGTATCAGACAAAACAAGTTTGACTCACATGAGTTGAATCCTCGTGAGAAATGAGTAAAGAACACTAAAGTAATGTAAGTTTGCACAATTATGACCTTTTACAATGTATTGTTATGACCCAGTCTTCATATGGACTGGAGGTGTAAATAAACAGGAACTGACTTCTAACATGAGGTTAAAAGAAAGAATAATTCAACATGATTTTTTAAGTCCAGTCTCAAGAAAGTAAAGAAAGTGTTAGATTCACTGTCAGGCTGCAGAACTACTCTCACTGTTATTTGCACAAAATATATTTTAATAAGTGCAGGCATCATTTCCAAAATAAAAGAACATTTCTTCATTTTAACAAGGGGATTTACTGGTGTTTGTCCGTTCATGCATGTTAATAATGTAAAGAGGAAGGAAGCCAAGGTCTTAACTGATCTATGATTTCTATCTGTCATCGTGACTGGCTGACAAACATCGTTTCTCAAGGGTGGAATCTAGCTGCTGATGTGGCTCCACCACAGAGACGTGTGAAGCAACGATGGGTTTGAGAGAAGCAGCGAGTTGCTTTGTCATCTTCCTTCTTTCTGTGTCAGCTACATCTACATTTACAGGAAAGCACTTTGTGTTATATCGTGTTTGTATGAAAAGTGTTTGAATAATTGTTCCAGTCTTTCTCATGGTTCCAGCTTCTTAATGTTTGGGGTTTTCCTGCATTTCTCTTAGATTATTTTGAGTAATTGTGAAGTTTGGATTCTTGTGAACAAATTCTTGTGAATGCAATATCTCAAGATCCCTTTGAGGGAGTTTCTTCAAATTTGGTACAAATGTTCATCACTTGGACTCAAAGATGAACTGATGAGCTTTTGGTGGTGCCCCCCAGCTCTGTGGAGTGCTTCACCGTGTCTTCAACATGAGCCTGAGTCTTCAGAGGGTGCCTGAGCTCTGGAAGACGTCTTGCCTCGTTCCTGTGCCGGAGACGCCGTGTCCCAGTGGCTCCAAGGACTACAGGCCGGTGGCACTGACATCCCACATCATGAAGACCCTAGAGAGACTCGTCCTCGAGCAGCTCAGGCCCATTGTCAGGCCACACTTGGATCCCCAGCTGGCCTGCAGCTCTACTGGGCGAGAAACTCACAGCGATGCAGGTGGATGCCCCCGTTCTGGACAATTCTCCCACCTTCTCCATGACGTGCTGGTCAAAGACAGGAGCACGTTCACTGCAAGACTGAGACCACCAAGATGCACCACAGAGCGCCACAGGAAGTCATTCCTGCCTGTGGCCATCAAACTACACAACTGTGTGTCAAATACTCTGAGTCAACTGACTGGACTGATGTCAATACCAGCAATATCTGATGTATCCATGCTTATAATAAAAACTCAATCAATAAAATATTTCTGATTCTGATTCTGATAAGGAAACCAGAAACAGCAACCGGATGAAGCCAGATACACATAAAACATTTTTAGTGTAAACCCCAATGGTCATTATGTTCACCAGAAAGCTGCTGGAGTTCAGATTACTGTGCATGGAGACACTATTAGGAAAACCCCATGACCCAAAAGTAAACTGACAGAAACCCTCTCATCACAAACAAAATATGAGATTTCAACTCTACGAGAACATTTCATCATTTTGTTTCACAGCACAAAACTCTTTCTCGTTTATTTATTCAAATGAATTCTGCATCTTCTGGCCCTCAACAGTCTGACAGACAAACTCTTACAAAGATGTAATCACCAGATCCAACCTGAGGTAAAAGTTCATATTTTAGTTATTCATTTTCTAGATTGTGCAAAATATAGTGACGCTACATTTCACTAGCATTCGTATAAAGCAACTGATTTACCCTGGCCCTCAAGGGCAAACCACACTTTACTCAAACGAAGTGTGTTGTAGTCGTTGTTATTCTAACCGATTGATTTCGAAATTGGCATTTCTGTTGCAATAGTTCTGGTGGCAACGTTTTGTTCTCTTATTCAAAAGTAAAAAACAGAGCAAGTTGTCAGGATGGCTTTCAGAGATAACAGCTGTAAGTGTAACCAGAACGCGTCACGATTATCTCAAATCTTTCTTTTGTCTGTGGGAACACCAGCTCTTTATGAAAATGTTCCTTGTAGACTAATACATGATCCACACTATAAGTATTTTTATTCTACATGCTCTGTGTTTCAGTTTGAAGTTAGAAGGACACTCAGTACATTTCTGACCTAAACCAGGGTCCAACAGCTTAACTCCTTAAATTCAATCACAACCAACTAAACAAGATCATAAACAACATAATCTATTTCGCAAGAAGAATCGCAGGTTGGTGAAAATAAAACCGAATCAAGATCCGTGCAGTATTCCCTGGGTAATAGGTCAAAATATGTATAAAAATATGACCAACCCTGCAGATGTATAATATGTAAATAAGACGCTCAATTTTGATGAAATATATAAATTAAAATAATTCCTAGGTCTGCCCCTTTGTCCAGATCCACGCTAAAATCGAATGGGTTCTTTCTTGGCCCATGTCCCATCCTTCCACTTAGTTTCATTAGTTTAATGTAATCCTGCTGACAAACAACCAACCAATGAACTAGAATAGCACTTAGAGAGCACATACCTCTGCCAAGGCTCAAGATGTCCAGACATTCTCCAGAGTTCATGTCTCACAACGGCTCGACAATCATAGATATTAGTCCCCTAAACATGAACAAACACAATCTACTTAGAGGGAGTAATAAAGGACCCAATCTTGATATTTTCAGGCCAACTCGTAGTGATTTTGGTCACACTCCTTGTCGGAGCATTGGTATCTTGAGGCTGCAGAAAACCATGGCACGGTTGACCAATCAAAACCTGGTCTGAGGTAAATTGTAAAGCCTTCCACATTTTATATTTAGGGTGCATTAGTAAGATAGCAAAACGTGTTGGTTGTCTACCGGTGCAACCTAAGCCAGGATAAGTGGATGACAATGGACGGACGAAGGCTCAGCTTTAGTTTGAATCCGTTTCCATCACAGAAAAAACTTTAGGGATTCATAAGTAATTGAACAGATACATGTAAAGTCAAACAATTCTCACATTCAATTTTTGTCAGGGTATAATCCTCCTTATTAACACATGAGACTGTGGACCTGTGTATAGAATTGACCTTTAAAGACACTTCTCTTTCTTACTTCTGCTGTATTGGTGACTGGCTGTTTCTCTTTGGTCGTCCTTCAACGGAAATCTCTTTCAACAATCTGCAAGTCACAATAACGGTCAAAACAGTACAAGGTGTGGCTGTTAAGATAAACTGGAAGTACAATATCTGTCAAGATTCTAAATGTGGATCATTTTGTATAGTAAGCAAATCAATATCAGATATCAGATTATATATGAAAAAGGTAACAGTCTCTAATCAAAGGTGGGCGCCCCACCAGCCCCGGCGACCGCTATGAGTGTGAATCTGGAAAGCTGTGTTCATTTCCACGTCCATGCTGAAACTAGACCTCTCGTCTCAGAGACGTCCGCCGTCCTCTCCTGCTCCTCCAGGTCCTCTGACATGGCTGCTTCAGCCCTGACTGTCTCACTTGGGACGACTGTGCTCTTGGCGATCAGGAAACTCCGTAGGTGAGAAGCCTCTGCTTCATACATTTCTACCGTGTGTGTGTGCTGTTATTGGAGTCCTCGCTCATAGCGGGACAATCTAGATTACTTAGCATTAGCATGCTAATTGGTGTGTTGTATATGTGTGTACAGGGACAGGCACTTCAGCCACAAGAGTTAAAGTTAGTCTTTAAAATAGGAACTCATTCCTGCCTGTGGCCATCAAACTACACAACTCCTCCCTCTGAGTGTCCGACCCGACTGAGTGTCAGATACTCTGAGTCAACTGACTGGACTCATTTCAATGCCAGCAATATCTGATGTATCCATGCTTATAATAAAAACTCAATCAATAAAATATTTCTGATTCTGATAAGGAAACCAGAAACAGCAACCGGATGAAGCCAGATACACATAAAACATTTTTAGTGTAAACCCCAATGGTCATTATGTTCACCAGAAAGCTGCTGGAGTTCAGATTACTGTGCATGGAGACACTATTAGGAAAACCCCATGACCCAAAAGTAAACTGACAGAAACCCTCTCATCACAAACAAAATATGAGATTTCAACTCTACGAGAACATTTGATCATTTTGTTTCACAGCAGAAAACTCTTTCTCGTTTATTTATTCAAATGAATTCTGCATCTTCTGGCCCTCAACAGTCTGACGGACAAACTCTTACAAAGATGTAATCACCAGATCCAACCTGAGGTAAAAGTTCATATTTTAGTTATTCATTTTCTAGATTGTGCAAAATACAGTGACGCTGAATTTCACTATCATTCGTATAAAGCAACTGATTTACCCTGGCCCTCAAGGGCAAACCACACTTTACTCGAACGAAGTGTGTTGTAGTCGTTGTTATTCTAACCGATTGATTTCGAAATTGGCATTTCTGTTGCAATAGTTCTGGTGGCAACGTTTTGTTCTCTTATTCAAAAGTTAAAAACAGAGCAAGTTGTCAGGATGGCTTTCAGAGATAACAGCTGTAAGTGTAACCAGAACGCGTCACGATTATCTCAAATCTTTATTTTGTCTGTGGGAACACCAGCTCTTTATGAAAATGTTCCTTGTAGACTAATACATGATCCACACTATAAGTATTTTTATTCTACATGCTCTGTGTTTCAGTTTGAAGTTAGAAGGACACTCAGTACATTTCTGACCTAAACCAGGGTCCAACAGCTTAACTCCTTAAATTCAATCACAACCAACTAAACAAGATCATAAACAACATAATATATTTCGCAAAAGAATCGCAGGTTGGTGAAAATAAAACCGAATCAAGATCCGTGCAGTATTCCCTGGGTAATAGGTCAAAATATGTATAAAAATATGACCAACCCTGCAGATGTAAAATATGTATATAGGACGCTCAATTTTGATGAAATATATAAATTAAAATAATTCCTAGGTCTGCCCCTTTGTCCAGATCCACGCTAAAATCGAATGGGTTCTTTCTTGGCCCATGTCCCATCCTTCCACTTAGTTTCATTAGTTTAACGTAATCCTGCTGACAAACAACTAACCAATAAACTAGAATAGCACTTAGAGAGCACATACCTCTGCCAAGGCTCAAGATGTCCAGACATTCTCCAGAGTTCATGTCTCACAACGGCTCGACAATCATAGATATTAGTCCCCTAAACATGAACAAACACAATCTACTTAGAGGGAGTAATAAAGGACCCAATCTTGATATTTTCAGGCCAACTCGTAATTTTCCATCCACAGACCTGGTCAAATGGTTTCGGTCACACTCCTTGTCGGAGCATTGGTATCTTGAGGCTGCAGAAAACCATGGCACGGTTGACCAATCAAAACCTGGTCTGAGGTAAATTGTAAAGCCTTCCACATTTTATATTTAGGGTGCATTAGTAAGATAGCAAAACGTGTTGGTTGTCTACCGGTGCAACCTAAGCCAGGATAAGTGGGTGACAATGGACGGACCGAAGGCTCAGCTTTAGTTTGAATCCGTTTCCATCACAGAAAAAACTTTTGAGATTCATAAGTAATTGAACAGATTCATGTAAAGTCAAACAATTCTCACATTAAATTTTTGTCAGGGTATAATGCTCCTTATTAACACATGAGACTGTGGACCTGTGTATAGAATTGACCTGTAAAGACACTTCTCTTTCTTACTTCTGCTGTATTGGTGACTGGGTGTTTCTCTTTGGTCGTCCTTCAACGGAAATCTCTTTCAACAATCTGCAAGTCACAATAACGGTCAAAACAGTACAAGGTGTGGCTGTTAAGATAAACTGGAAGTACAATATCTGTCAAGATGCTAAATATGGATCATTAGTAAGCAAATCAATATCAGATATCAGATTATATATGACAAAGGTAACAGTCTCTAATCAAAGGTGGGCGTCCCACCACCCCAGGTGACCGCTATGAGTGTGAATCTGGAAAGCTGTGTTCATTTCCAAGTCCATGCTGAAACTAGACCTCTCGTCTCAGAGACGTCCGCCGTCCTCTCCTGCTCCTCCAGGTCCTGTGACATGGCTGCTTCAGCCCTGACTGTCTCACTTGGGACGACTGTGCTCTTGGCGATCAGGAAACTCCGTAGGTGAGAAGCCTCTGCTTCATACATTTCTACCGTGTGTGTGTGCTGTTATTGGAGTCCTCGCTCATAGCGGGACAATCTAGATTACTTAGCATTAGCATGCTAATTGGTGTGTTGTATATGTGTGTACAGGGACAGGCACTTCAGCCACAAGAGTTAAAGTTAGTCTTT